>NC_053025.1:403142006-403264325 GCF_003073215.2 Triticum urartu | reverse complement strand
CCATGCCAAGGAGAGTCCCATCCGAACACGGGACGAAGTCTTCAATCTTGTACCTTCATAGTCCAACAGTCCGGCCAAAGGATATAGTCCGGCTGTCCAGAGACCCCATAATCCAGGACTCCCTCAGTAGCCCCCGAACCAGGCTTCAATGACGATGAGTCCGTCGCACAGATTGTCTTCGGCATTGAAAGGTGGGTTCTTTTCCAAATTCTGAATATCTGCTGAGTTAGTGTCCGGCTCTTGCACTTCTTGGCTTCCGCGCCCAATAAGGGCTATCTTCCACGTGTCGAGCGAATGTGAGGAGCCAGGGCATTTTTACATTTCCCACCCTAACCATGTAAGTAAACTGTCTATTAAAGAGACGGGGATTCTTAGATCCAGACCACACCATCCTCCCACGGCGAGTATCCATCGGAGCGTGCTCGGAAAAATCCATTCCAACATGGTCGGCCATCGCAGCTCCTCCTCCCGCTCACGTAGCCCTAAGCCCGGTGATTGGGAGTTCTGTCCAGCATAGCCAATTAGTAGAGTTACAGACCCAAGGATTTCTCCCTCCAGCGTATATGGTCCCCGTTCGAGCCGGGCTCACCACCTATAATGGCGGGGAGCAAGCGGAGAGCTTCCCCAATCCCTCAAAGGGGGAGCGGGTATGCCTTGTCCCTTATTTACTAAGGGGACTTGGATTTCCAATCCATACGTTCCTCCGCGGGCTCCTGGAGTTTTATGGCCTCGAGTTAAATAATTTCACCCCTGCTTCCATATTACACATCGATGGTTATGTTGGCCTTTGTGAGCTGTTTCTGGGCTGCGAAGCTCATTTCGAGCAGTGGAAGAGGCTATTCTGCCTTGTGCCCCGCACACAGGAGGGGTGAATATATCAAGTGGACGGAGCCGAAATATGGCGCATCGCCGGGACCGAATATCTGTCCGGTACCCCGAAGAGGACGTCCGAAGACTGGCCTTCGGAGTGGTTTTACATGGAGGACGTCCCCCTTCCAGATCCTATTTAGATGGGTCTTCCCGAGTTCGACAATGCCCTTTTGAAGAAACGCCGAAGCTGGCGCCCACGGAGCCCTCAGGAGGAAGATAATGGAGAGGTCCTTTACCTGACGGGCCGGCTAAAAGTGGTCGCTCAATCAGGACTGACAACAATCGAGGTTATGTCAATATGCATAATGCGGGGGGTGCAACCACTTCAATATCGAGGGCACCCCTTGTGGCGCTTTAACAGGGAAGATGATGCCACCCGCTGCGGGCGTAAGGGGCCAGACTCAGTTGATGCTCTAGCAAAAATTCTGTCCGATTTGTTCAAGGGAGAGGAAGAGGAGTTCATCTGTATTAAGCCACGGGATGGATTCTCCATGTACAACCCCCCAAGCTGGGTGAGCTATCACTTTTTACTCCCAACCTTCCCGCATTCTTCGTCATAAATACTCACCTTGCCGTTTCATGGCAGGAGCTGTGAAAAGCCGTAAGGGAGGTCAACAGCCCACCTCCACAACCGGACGACCCTGACCGGGCCCTCGATCCCGGACTCGAAGAGGATCCGGACATATTTGTGGAGCTGATTGACAGGACATTCTATCAATTGAGCTGCGATGATGCCATGGTGGCCATCATAGCCGACTATCCTGGGCTACTCCCTGCATCGCATGTACGAAAAACTGGAGTCCCAACTTCCGAGAAGGATTCCCTTTTATGCACTTCACCTACCGTACACATATGGTGTTTTACAGGGAAGGCCCTCGGGACGCCATGCCGAACCCGCAGTGACTCGCCAACAAGGGACATCGAAGCCGGGTAGGCCAAAAAGGAAGGCGGTCAGGACTGAGACGCCGGCGCAGAGGTATATGATACAGAACCTCGCTCCGTGGTTGTTGTCTTTCTTAAAATATAATGACGTCCATGTTTCCTGGTAGGAAAAACACTCTCCGGACTATATCCGGAGAGGTTGCCGATCACTCCTCCACTAATCGGGCTGCAGGGCCGAACATAGAGGCGGAAGCTAACACGGGGCGAACGCTAGATGCTCCTCCTACAGAGGATGCAAATAGACTATCCGCTGCAAATTCCAAAGTGAAGAGAGCCATGAATCACAGGCGTCGCCCGGCTGTACTCCGTGACGCTTGTTTCTCCCAAGAGGCGTTCGATGCCTTCAACTCAGGAGACGTGTACATCCGTGCTGCTCAAAACGGTCTTGCCAGAGCCACGGACCAGTATGTAAAGGATATACGGGTAAGAAAATCTGATGATTATATATATCAGTAGCCCCTAAGACTTGAAACAGTTGACACAACTGATTTAAGGATCATTATTTGTGCAGGTTCTTACAAAGAAGAATACCCAATTGTCTCAAGAGCTGGAAGAGTGCAAAGCCCAGCTACGGGCCGTGTTGGCTGCGTTGAAGGAGTTCGAGAAGGCCCCCTCTGGTAACACTTGTTTCCAGTGCAACGAATGATAGGTACCAGATAGTATGCGACATGCATGCAATCTAACAATAGATGTTGCAGATGACTCCGGAGTGAATCCGGAGGCCATGCCGGAGGATGCACAACGTGCTAATCGACAGCTAAATGCTGGCGAGCACTGGCTTACGTGAGTTAGGCAGGAGAAAAATAATCTCCAGGATGCCAATATCCAGCTGGGCGTGGAACTGAAAGATGTCTGAGCCCAGCTGGCGGACTCCGTGAAGGAGAATAAGCGGCTTCGACGTGGCATTTTCAGTAAATGCTTGAATGAAATTTTGAAAGAGTTCGGCGAAGAAGCCGGCTAACAGAGTTACGTCTGCAGGTATGCTGACGGGCCGTCCCGCGGAGGAGATGCCCGGGTCTGCGGGTGTTCTTCTACCAGAGCTCTCACAACTGCACGAACAAGTTCGGCAGGTGATGCAGGGTATTGCCCAAGCCTTGTGGCCACCTGCCTCCCCGCTAGGAGGCATGGGGGAGCTTATAGAGAAGCTCAAGGAAGCACGGCGGCGCTTCTGATTATGGAAGATATCAGCCTACCGACAAGGTGCAAGGGAAGCCTGGACCATGGTGAAGACGCGATATACCAAAGCTGACCCAAACCACATGGCCGAGGTCGGACCTGTGGGGCCCGATGGGAAAGAGATCCCTGTCAGTTTGGTGTATGACCAAGTAGAATCAGCCGCAAAGTATTCCCAACAGGATTGTAGGCTAGACAGCCTGTTGGACGGTATAGAAGAAGAATTTAATTAGTCTAAGTGACCGTGTACTTTAAGTGACATATATAATGTCCCTAGCCGGATTGTAAATCATTTGTCATGGAGGACCTTTTTGCTTCGACCTCTGGACCCGATAGTCCGGAGTGTATCCGAATACCCGCTCGGTTATTTAGAAACCGGGGTATGCGTGGAAACCAGGCGTAGGGGTCATAAGTGCTTGAACAGACAAGTACCCGACTAGCTATGTTATATTACATGGATAGTAAGAAACATCTTCCAGGGAGAATAGTTTCGTTAAGGGTTCCTTTACCTGGGTACGCATGCCCTAATGTGCATGTCCCACCTGCGAAAAGAGACGCAGGCTATAACATCTGGGGGCATGTATCGAAATAAATAAAAGTCATCTTTTGTTCACCGACCGAATATTCCCTTAAGAACGCTAGCTTTCGGCTTCACCCAGTCTGAGGTACACATCCGGCTGACCCGGCAGTAACAATCGCAGAGGTGCTCCCCTTATGCCCTAGCCGAATTAACGAGAATGTAGGGCATAAATACAAGAGCCATGCAACCCAGCTTGGCCAAAACTTAAGTCATATCGATGCATATAATGATGAAAAAAGGTACATGTGGAAGAATGACACATGTGCGGGGCATAAAGCCCAGAAAAATAGTTATATTGAGCTTCTGTATAAGAAGCCCCCAGGTATAATGAGCGCGGTTAGCGCGTCAAGATTGTGTAACCAAGACACATGTTAGCCTTTTAAGGCCTTGAGGAGAGGAAAAAAGAAGAGAGAAAGAGAGAAAAGACAGATAATTGATATGCAAAAAATTGACGGAGGTAAGGAGACGAACATAGAGTCCGACACTAGGCATAGAATCTTTGAAGTCTGGCTGCGTGCCATGGGTTTGGCTCGAGTCGATTGTCCGATTCATCCCGCAGACGGTACGCTCCACCGGTCAGAACCTGGTCAATAATGAAGGGACCTTCCCATTTGGGCTTGAGCTTGTTCTTTTTCTTCTCAGGCAGGCGTAGAACTAGTTCGCCAACGTTATAGGTTTTGGCCCGTACTTCTCTGCTTTGATACCTTCGAGCCTGTTGCTGATAGAATGTGGAACGGGCTTTTGCCACGTCGCGCTCCTCCTCCAGGGCATCCAAACTGTCCTGCCGATCGAGCTCGACCTCTTTTTCTTCGTACATGCGCACTCGAGGTGAGTCATGAATTATGTCGCAGGGCAGAACCGCCTCTGCGCCGTACACCATAAAAAATGGTGTGACTGGTGGTGCGATTCGGCGTGGTCCGTAGCCCCCATAGTACGGAGTCAAGCTCCTCTACCCAGTGCGTGTTTGATTCCTTTAAGGACCGCACTAATCTGGGTTTGATGCCGCTCATGATAAGACCATTTTCTTGCTCGACTTGACAGTTAGTTTGTGGGTGATAGACAGAAGCATAATCGAGCTTGATGCCCATGTTGCTGCACCAAAGTTTTACCTCATCGGCTGTAAAGTTCGTGCCATTGTCGGTGATGATGCTGTGGGGGATTCCATAACGGTGTACAACCCCAGATATGAAGTCTATCACCGGTCCGGATTCAGCCGTTTTAACGGGTTTGGCTTCTATCCATTTGGTGAATTTATCCACCATGACCAATAAGTATTTTTTCTTATGGGTTGCCCCTTTAAGGGGTCCGACCATATCAAGCCCCCAGACCGCAAAGGGCCAAGTAATGGGGATTGTTTGGAGAGCGGTAGGCGGCATATGGCTTTGGTTTGCAAAAAGTTGGCAACCGACGCAATGTTGGACCAGATACTGTGCATCTGCTCGGGCCGTCGGCCAATAAAAGCCTGTACAGAAGGCCTTGCTTACAAGGGCTCGGGCTGCGGCATGGTGTCCGCCGAGCCCAGCATGGATTTCTGCCAAAAGCTTCCGCCCTTCCTCTTTGGAGATGCACCTTTGAAGGACTCCGGTAGTGCTTTTCTTATAAAGCTCTCCCTCGTGGACCTTGTAGGCTTTAGATCGCCGCACTATGCAGCGTGCCCTATTTTGGTCCTCGGGTAGTTCCTGCCTGGTTAGGTAGGCCAGGAATGGTTCTGTCCACGGGGCGATGATGGCCATTATCACGTGGGCTGAAGGTGTTATTTCGATGGCAGAGCCTCCGATTGTGTCAAAATTTTTGGTATCTGGTGTTGTGGCCGGGTCCGGACTATTGTTACCGGTGTCCCCTTCCCATACCACGGATGGCTTAAACAACCTTTCCAAGAAGATGTTAGGTGGGACAGGATCGCGCTTAGCGCCGATATGGGCGAGGATATCCGCCGCCTGATTGTTTTCCCGAGCCACATGGTGGAATTCAAGCCCCTCGAACCGAGCTGACATTTTGAGGATGGCGTTGTGATATGCCGCCATTTTCAGATCCTTGGCATCGAAGTCTCCATTTATTTAAGATATTGCGAGGTTCGAGTCCCCACGCACCTCCAGGCATTGAATGGCCATGGAAACTGCCATCCGGAGACCATGTAATAGGGCCTCGTATTCGGCTGCGTTGTTGGAGTCTGTATATAGTATTTGGAGTACGTATTGGACTGTATCTCCGGTGGGGGACATCAGGACGACGCTAGCCCCCAGACCAGCCAGCATTTTAGAGCCGTCAAAGTGCATGATCCAATTGGAGTATGAGCCGTACTCTTTAGGGAGTTTGGCTTCTGTCCGTTCGGTGACGAAATCGGCCAGTACTTGCGACTTAATTGCTCGACGTGGTCTATATGTTATGTCGAACCGGAGAAGCTCGATAGCCCATTTGACAATCCGGCCCGTGGCATCGCGGTTGTTTATTATGTCGTTGAGTGGTACTTCTGAGGCCACCGTGATTGAACACTCTTGAAAGTAGTGTCGTAATTTCCGGGATGCCATGAATACCGCATATGCTATCTTTTGATAATGTGGGTACCGTGATTTGCATGGAGTGAGGACAGTGGATACATAATATACCGGCTTTTGAAGTGGGAATTTATGTTTGTCTGTCTCTCGTTCGACGATGAGCACTGCGCTTACAACTTGGTGAGTTGCCGCTATATATAACAACATTGGTTCGCCGACATTTGGCGCAGCGAAGATTGGGTTGGTGGCTAGGATGGCTTTTATTTCTTCCAATCCGGCCGTGGCTGCGTCCGTCCACTCGAAGTGTTCGGTGCGCCGAAGAAGGCGATAAAGGGGGAGTGCCTTTTCTCCTAATCGGGAGATAAAGCGGCTTAAGGCCGCCACACATCCAGTTAACTTCTGGATTTTCTTGAGGTCAGTTGGGATAGCCAACTGTGACAGAGCTTGGATTTTCGCTGGATTTGCTTCAATTCCTCTACTGGAGACGATGAAGCCCAGGAGCTTCTCGGCGGGTATGCCGAAAACACATTTTTTCGGATTGAGCTTAATGTCGTATGTTCGGAGATTGTCGAACTTGAGCCTCAAGTCGTCTATTAAGGAGTCGACGTGTCTGGTTTTAATGACCACATCGTCTACGTATGCCTCCACTGTTTTGCCGATCTGCTTTTCCAGACATGTCTGAATCATGCGCTGATACGTTGCGCCGGCATTTTTGAGCCTGAAGGGCATTGTGTTAAAACGGAAGGGGCCATATGGAGTGATAAATGCTGTTGCGGCTTGATCAGACTCCGCCATATTAATTTGGTGGTAACCGGAATATGCGTCGAGGAAGCACCATGAGTCGTGTCCTATGGTAGCGTCAATAATTTGATCGATGTGAGGGAGGGGGAAGGGATCCTTTGGGCAAGCCTTATTAAGGTCCTTGAAGTCGATGCATAGGCGCCAGGATTTGTCCTTCTTTGGTACCATCACCAGGTTTGCTAGCCAGTCCGGATGCTTTATTTCTCTAATGAATCTGGCCTCCAGTAACTTGTCTAGCTCCTCTCCCATGGCTTGTCGCTTAGGTTCGGAGAAACACCGAAGAGTCTTCTTGACCGGCTTGAATCCCTTTAGAATGTTAAGGCTATGCTCGGCCAGCCTGCATGGGATTCCTGGCATGTCTGAAGGATGCTAGGCGAATATGTCCCAATTCTCGCGCAGGAACTCCCATAGTGCGGTGTCTACAGCGGGGTTTAACTGTGCCCCGATGGATGCTGTTTTTGTGGGGTCCGTTGGATGGACTTGGAATTTGACTATTTCATCCGCTGGTTTAAAAGAGGTGGACTTGGATCTTTTGTCGAGTATCACGTCGTCCTTGTCCACTGTGGAGCGCAGCGCGGTTAATTCCTCCGCCACAAGGGCTTCGGATAATGCCTCGAGGGCCAGTGCGGCTGTTTTGTTCTCGGCGCGGAGTGCTATGTCCGGATCACTAGCTAGAGTGATGATTCCATTGGGCCCGGGCATTTTGAGCTTCATGTACCCGTAATGGGGTATGGCTTGGAAGATCATGAATGCCTCCCGCCCTAGAAGGGCGTGGTATCCGCTACTGAAAGGGGCCACTTGGAATGTAATTTCTTCAGACCTGTAATTCTCCGGAGTGCCGAATACCACATCTAGTGTGATTTTCGCAGCACAACGTGCCTCCCGACTAGGGATGATTCCTCGGAAGGTCGTGCTGCTTTGCTCAATATGGTTTCTGTCTATTTCCATTTTTTGAAGAGTCTCCTCATAAATGAGGTTTAATTTTTTTGACTATTTACTGCAAGGCAATAGCCTCACAGTCCTTTATTAAAAGATAAAAAGGGAATAGGTTACAAGTTAAGAATTTACAAAGGAGAGAAAGATACTTACAAGAAAAAGCTAAGAATGGTTAGCTATCCAAGACAAAAAACTATCTCTATATTTACATCTAATCCTATGAGATAGGAGGGTGATGTCATGCATAAAGTTTCTTCTCCAAGCTCTAAATGATGGTTGTTCATTTCTGAAAAATCTTCCCATTCTGTTGTATCCAAATATTCCAGGTAGCAGTGAATACAACCTTAGAGAAAAAAGGGAGACCAAAATCCTTCCTAACTGCTTGTGCCATTTCATATGTGGTTTGGTTCGGTTGAACTGTCCAAGAAATCCCAAGATAGTTCCAAACCCTTTGGCTATAGTTGCAAGCAAAGAAAAGATGAGCCCGATCCTCATGTTGTGCAAGGTTTCATAGCACGCGTGTGTTATCCTGGATGATCCAATGTCGATGTTGCATCATATCCCTAGTATTCAAGCGATCCATTAACAGGAGCCAACCAAAAACTTTGAGCTTTAACGTGCATGCACACTTCCAAATACAACGTAGTATTGGACCAACCACTAGGTGTGTGAAGCAAGAGTCATAATATATCTTTGACATAAAGACTCCAGACTTTGAGGGCCACTTCCAAATATCCTTGCGCTCAGCATCCAGATTGATCAAAGGCAGGAGGGCCTCTAATTGTGTGAGTTCAGAGAAGGCCTCCTGCGATAGAGGCAAATGGAAATGATCCAAGATATCGGGCTGCTCCATAAAGTCCTTGACTGTGATTGCATCATCCACCACAAATGAATGTAGCCTCGGGAAACAGTCCTGTAAGAGAACAACACGATTTCCCAGCTGCCAATGGTCAAGCCAAAAAAGCACTATGTCACCAGCAAGAACTTGCAGAATAGCAAGCTTGCAGAACTTGGGATATAAGCGCATGATATCACGCCACCAAAATGAACCACAGCTCTGTGTGCTTTGGGGCGGTGATGCTGCATAATAAGTGTCCCAAATTAAAGGTACCCAAGGCATGTCCATTTTATTGAAGAACTTGAATAGATGCTTTAGTAGTAGGGCCTCATTTTGGATGGCCAAGTTAAGAACGCCCAAACCCCCAAAATTCTTACGGCGATAGACTAAATCCCAAGTAGCCAGTGATTGACGTGGATTATCCGTGTTTCCTCTCCACAGACACTGTCTCATGATTCGTCCTAACTGTTGCAAAATGCCCTCCAGGAGAGATAATGTGCACAAAAAATAAATTGGCATGGAGCACAACACTGACTGAAGAAGCTGCAGTCGGCTCCCTTGGTTTAGTAAGCATGATGAGGCAGATAAATGGTGCTCAACTCGATCGACCAGAGGTAGCAGATCATAGATTGTAGGCGTAGAAGTTCCCATTGGCAAACGTAGGTACGTGAACGACATCGTCCTGACATCACATCCAAGCAGAGAGGCCACTCTAGCACCTTCCTCATCAGACATGTTTATAGGAATGAGAGAGGATTTACTAAAGTTGACCCGCAAACCAGTGGACTCAGCAAAAGTGACCAGCATTTCCTTGAAGGCAATGCGTTGCTCATCGATCGCAGGCAGAACAATTAATGTGTCGTCAGCATATTGTACTATCGGATAATCATTGGAGTTGGTTGGGATTGGCAGAGATAGAATATTCCTGGAGCACATCTCATTGACAATAGATTGTAATAAATCCACCGCGATCACAAAAAACAATGGTGAGAGAGGATCCCCCTGAGGCACGCCCGTTTTGCAGACAAAGTGTTTACCTGGCACACCGTTGAGAAGCACAGAAGAAGATCCAGTAGACAAGATAGAATTGATCCAACCAGTCCACCGGGAGTCGAAACCCTTACACTGCAGAATTCTAAGGATTAGGTCATGTTCAATTGTGTCGAAAGCTTTAGTGAAATCCAGCTTTAAGAGGACAATGGGGTGCTTCCAGGCCTTGCATTGGTGTATATACTCAAAACACCACGCTAGACAATCTTGGATCGAACGAGACCGAAGAAAACCATACTGATTGCGGTGGATGCATCTTAGGATCACGTTCTGGAGACGATTAGCGAGCAACTTTGTTAAAAATTTCAAGCACGTGTTGGTCAGTGAGATTGGCCGAAAATCTCCAACAACTTCAGGGCTCAGTTTTTTTGGTATAAGGGTAATTAAGGAAGTATTAAGACATTCCAGGCTGCACCTTCCTTCATAAAACTCCTTCACCAGTTGCATGAAATCCTCTTTTAGGATTGGCCAGCACCTCTCTAAGAATAGACCAGAGAAACCATCGGGACCAGGGGCCCGGTCCGGCGGCATGTGCTTAATGACATCATCAACCTTGGAATCCGTAAAAGGTTGGGACAACTCCTCAAGGCCATCAACTCTCGGAATTAATGTGTCCAAGTCAAAACCCATGTGAATTCCTTTTGCATTGCCCATTCGTTGATTAAAATCAAACCAAAACATGCTCGCAAGTTGTTGGTGATCCGAGACAACTTCACCATCAACATTTTAATTGAGGAAATTGTGTTTCTCCTATACCTCTCCGTGGCCATTGCATGGAAAAACTTCGAATTTTCCTCACCAACTTTAATGCTGCGTATAGTACAACGCTGCTTCCAATATACAAATTGCCAGTGCAAAATATCCTCCAGATGCAATTTCACAATTCGCCTGAAATTAAATTCTGGCCTAGACAAAGGTCTAATCTCTTCCAGACCATCGAAGAAGAGAATTACTTTGTTGCAATCAGAAATGAGTGCTTTAATTGTGGACAAATTCATGTGCCATTTCTTGAGTGCATAACGTAATGCCCTGAATTTAGAGGAAATGGCTAGGGCAGCTGTCGGTGTCAAAACTGGCGGATCTCGGGTAGTGGGTCCCGAACTGTGCGTCTAGGCCGGATGGTAACAGGAGGCAGGGAACACGATGTTTTACCCAGGTTCGGGCCCTCTTGATGGAGGTAAAACCCTATGTGCTGCTTGATTAATATTGATGATATGGGTAGTACAAGAGTAGATCTACCACGAGATCAAGGAGGCTAAACCCTAGAAACTAGCCTATGGTATGATTGTTGTATATGGAGTTGATTGCCTACGGACTACAACCCTCTGGTTTATATAGACACCGGATAGGGTTAGGGTTACATAGAGTCGGTTACAATGATAGGAGATCTTGAATATCCGCATCGCCAAGCTTGCCTTCCACGCCAAGGAAAGTCCCATCTGGACACGGGACGAAGTCTTCAATCTTGTATCTTCATAGTCCTAGAGTCCGGCTGAAGGTATAGTCCGGCTACCCGAACACCCCCTAATCCAGGACTCCCTCAGTAGCCCCTGAACCAGGCTTCAATGACGACGAGTCCGGCGCACAAATTGTCTTCGGCATTGCAAGGCAGGTTCCTCCTCCAAGTCCTTCATAGAAGATTGTAAACACCAAGAGTAGTGTCCGCCTTTGCAAAATAAGCTCCCACATATTGCCATAGAGAGAATAATATTAACACAAATCAAATCTGCTGATGTATTCTGCAGTGCGTCACCACACTACAGCCAAGTCCTTCACTCGAATCATTTTCACTTTTCCACCTCAGCGTGTTTTGCGAGGTGGTTTCCTTGGCACGTCTTGTCAAAGCAGAGATCGTGTGCCCCCCTTTTACGGGATTCTCATCAATACGGACGTGGGTAACCCAATCGTGCCTGTTAGCATGTTTTCTCGATTAAAGGCGAGTCCCAAACGGTTACGGGGAGGGCTCCTGGTATTCAACCTCTTATAAAGAGACCAGGGCCTTACTCCTTTTCTCCAATCCCAAAACAAGTTCGCCCGTCGCCTCAAGTTCCAACACCCTAGGCTCCAGATTCCGGGCGCCTCAGACCTTTGACAATGTCCGGTTCCGACCTTCAAGGCCGATGGATGCCCTCCTCCGTCACGGAGGAGGACGTGCTAAAGTTGAGAGAGGCTAAGTTCTTGACCGCCGAAATTTCGCACAGGTTGCCTGCTCAAAGGCAGGCTATCCCCAGTCCCCAGCCCGGTGAGAGCGTAGTGTTCGTGTCTCACTTCCTTCGGGGGTTAGGCTTCCCGATGGACCCCTTTGTGAGGGGCTGCTATTTTATTACGGGCTGGAATTCCACGACTTAGCTCCGGACTCCATCCTCCATATATCCTCGTTTATCATTGTATGCGAAGCGTTCCTCCGTGTTACCCCTCACTTTGGATTATGGCTCAAGACTTTCAAAGTGGAGCCGAAGATGATCAAGGGACGGCACGCAGAGTGCGGAGGCACTGTTATAAGAAAAAATGCTGATGCTCCATGGCCCGAGGGCTCTTTTCAAGAGGAGCTAGGCTTGTGGCAATGAGAGTGGTTTTATATCATCGCTTCCCGGAGCACCAAGTGGGTGGCGCTTCCTGCCTTTCGCTCGGGTCCCCCACCACGGCTAGCATCATGGGTTAACAGAGGGTTAGATTGGGGTTTGCCCAAAGATGTGCCCCTGTTACAGGGCTGAATTAAGGATCTCTTGGAAGGAGACCTCAGCTTGGTCAAGGTGACGCAGGTCATGCCGATTCGCCGAATATTGCCCGGCAAACGTCGCCCCCTTCGCTTGTGGGAGTTTAATCCAGAGGGACCGTGAGCTCTCCAGAACTTTATGGGTGCAACGCCCGCGGAGATGTATAGACTGTTCTTCGGATCACAAGAGATGTGTCCGGATTTAACCGAGGATGCAAGCCTAAGCTGCAATCGCCCGGATACTCAAGTAAGCAACCTTGTGCCCGGACCTTCTATCCGTATAATTGTCATAAACTTGCCCCTAAAAGAGCCGTCCTTTTAAACAGGAGTGGATAGCGAAGGCGAAGCTGATCAGGTGTTCGGCTCCCCTTCCTGAAACCAGGCCGGATCCTGTGCTGGTCAGGATGTTGGAGATAATGCCTTTGGAGGGAGAGGACAAGGAAGCTATGGCCTCCTCGAAGGAGGCTTCTCCGAAGGGAGGAACCGACAATTCCTCTCCTAAGGGGAAGAAGAGAGCCGCCTCTGACAACCCGGAAACCATGGCCTCGAAACGGGGGAGAAAATCCTCGTCAGAGGGTCCGACGCCGGGGAGTTCCTTGGCCGGACTACGCCCTCAAGGGGATCAGCCCTCTAGCGAGCCGTAAGTGGAGAAAAGATTTTCCTTTTGAGGGATGAGGGAAGTCCTTGATTTATATCTGAGAAGATTAACCAAACCTTTATCTCGTAGCTCAGACCTCAGCCCTTCTCAGCAGAGCTCGTCTTCGGGGGATCTCCTTCCGGAGATGATGGAGAGCGGGATGCCTCCCCCTGCCGTGCCGCCTAGCGAGGCGGGCGACCCTGAGGTGTCGTCACGGAGGGTTTCTCCAAATCTGACAGGGGCGGAAGGTGGCTATGCGGCCCCCCGAGGTTCTCCGTGTCCAGCCTTCGAAAGAGGTTAGGGGACGAGCCCGACACCGTCTGGTGCTCGGCCGGAGGAGCTAAAGATTCTGCTGGGGCGAGCTTCTATCTCAGAGGAGCACCGTGCATTGATGGGCACGGTGATTGAAAGGATTTCATCTGTAGAGAGCGGATTGTATGAGGCCGTCAAAAGTTTACTCATGGGTTTCGAGGTACATTAGATAATGTATACTTTTGTCAGTTGCGCATGAATAAGATGCGCCCTGTGTAGATAGTAGCCCCTGAGACTCTGCACGTTGTCAAGAAATGACGGCACGCGGAGGATCATAATCCCAGGTCTAAGATGTCGCCTTTGAATGTAGGCGGCAGGGTGTCCGGAATCGAGCCGAACTGACGATTTTGCCGAACTAAAGCGGCAACTGGACATGGCAAATGCCGACATCACGCTTGTCGATAAGCGGCTTGATGAGGCTCAAGGTATGTAATTCCTCGGGCGGCATCAGGTAAGAACAGTTTTATGCCTGTGTCTTACGATGTGTGTGCTTGACGCAGATGGTGCGGCCGCCGTGGAGAGTCTTAGGGCAGAACTTGCCCGAGCTAAAGAACAAGCCAGCGAAAGTGATGCGGCCACCAGGAAAGCCCTTGAAGAGCTAAGAGCCGAACAGGCTGCTCATTGCCGAAGCAAAGAAGAGATGGCCGAGATGGCCGAAAAGTTAAAAAGCACTACAGACCGTTGCAGACTTCTTGAAAAAGAAGACCAGGCGAAACAGACGGACTTAGAGAAGGCCGTTGCCAATGCCAAGGACGCGCGCTCTGCGCCGAGAGCGGTGAAGGAGGAGCTGCGTCAGGCCGAACAGATTGTGGCTGGAAAGCCCTTTATGCTGCGAAGGAAATTTTGTGATCCGAAGTTTGCTCCGTTGGACCGGATGTGGAGTGTGGATGATACCTATCTGGACTTGGCAGCGAGTGCTGCTGATGCGACCGAACACTTTCGAGATCAGAAAGATCGCGAAGTGGAAAAGCTTTTCTGGTCGTAGTTTCACAATCCAAAGCGTCCACTGGCAGTGGATGATCGTTTGGCTCAATGGGCCGAACTGAATAGGTTGCCTGGACTCGCCATGATGTACGTCATGGGTCACCTGTGGCCGGGAAGATCGGAGCCGAAGAGTTATTTCAACTTGGTGCAGCAATTCCTTGACGCGGTGCCGCGTATAAATGCAATGAAGAGGTCAACATGCATAGAGGGCGCTAGGATGGCTCTTGCCCGTGTTAAGACATACTGGGCGGAGATGGAGACCACCGTTGTTGCGTCCCGAGATTCGGACAAAAGCCGAGTACCCTCCGAGCACTATTTTCAGGAAGTTCTTGAATGCGCTCGTGTAATAGAGACGCAGTGCCCGAAAGATGCTATGTTATGATAGCATATGTAATTATAAAGTAATATTTTGATAAACTGTAGTGGCCTTTTTTATACTTGTTCCTCCAAGTATTGGGAACACCTCCTGTGCGGCCGTTTTAAGATATATATATATATATATATACAGAATCTGAAAGATGGCAGTCGTTGGCTTCAGCCCCCACGCACATAGTGCAGGGGTTCTCGCAGAAGAAGCATTTTCACACTTAATCCAACGTCTTGGTCCTACAAAGGAGGTGATAGCACAGCGGGCCAGGCAACCAGACTATAATGCTTTAACACTTTCACTTAGCCATAGGAGTTTGACAGTGACACTATTTAGGTAGCCCCTTGGTGGCAACTGTGCTCGTCCGAGTTTGGGGCGCGTATGTGCCTGACCGGGAAGCGGCCCTTCGTTAAAGCGGAGGAATCCGATAGATTCCGATAGGTCATCGAGTGGCTGACCAGTCTCACGCTACATCATGACAGTCAGTTTTCGGCTTTCTCTACTGAGGTGCTCGCCCGGCCGAACCGGGGCACAATCGCAGTAGTTCTCCTGGTGCTACCTTAGCCGATAGAGCGGAACGTAAGGTAGCCAAACTCAGGAGCCGGGCAACCCAACATTTGACCAAAGACATGATTCGGAGCTGATGCATATAATGCCAAAACTCGCGACGCCGAACACTCCCTAAGGTGTTCGGTCTTTATGAGTGCGGGCAAAACAACACTCTTTATTAAAAAAGCCCCTAGTGTCCAGGTACGTGCAAAAATTCTGACATGGCCACATGCCAAGACGTCAGCCTCCTCCTTGGTTATATCAGAAAGAAAAAACCAGGGGATGTGTAGCAACAAGAGACATTAAAAAAGGTTTACGCAGGGTCTTAATCTGAAAAGAATCCTTTAGGACGGGTCCCTACTGCACGTCTGCGCCTGTGTCTCCGTTGTGCTGTATCCTGGACGGGCACCGCACGACGTTCATCTGTAAAAGAGAGGAACTGAGTTGAAAACGGGTCGTGCCGAAAAAAGTTTAAAATAAGCAAAGTATAAAGTAAGATATATAAGATTGAGCTTTATTGTCTCTTATTGTATATGCGTGGAGCCCCTAGTGCAGGGGTATATGGCTTCTAGGCCTGCATCAATGATGATTTTGCACCGAACTCGTCTATCCGCGTTCGTGGTCTTGAATGACCTATTTCGAAGTTTTTTTGGCCGGTGAGGCCATTTTGCCGTGGGGCTGTCAAAGCGGCCGCACAGTCCTCTGCTTGGGGAGGCGCACTTTAGTGCTTCCCCTTCAAAGAGATGATGCCTCATGGACCGGGCATCTTAAGCGTAAGAGATGCATAATGTGGTATTGCGTTAAAGTGAGCGAAAGCTTCGCGTCCCAGTAGTGCTTGATAGCGACTAGAGAACGGGACGATATGGAAGGTCAGCTTTTCGTGGCGGAGGTTATCGGCAGAGCCGAATATGACTTCGAGCCGGAGAAAACCCATACAATGGGTGTCCAGACCAGGTATTACCCCTTGAAAGGAGGTTTTGCTGCGGCGGATTCTTGCTGGGTTTATCCCCATGTGCTGGATTGTATCCTGATATATCAGGTTTAGTCCACTGTCGCCGTCCATAAGGACATTTGAAAACTGGAGTCCGCCAATTATTGGATCGAGTATCAAGGCAGTCCAGCCTACATTCTTGATATTCCTAGAATAATCCAGCTGATCAAAGATGATCGGTTTTGACAACCAGTGGCAGGACCCTTTGGGGATGGGCCGTGTGGTGCGTACCTTTACGGGCGCCGCACGTTTTGTTATGTGAAGTGAGTTCACTGTTTTTACTTCTTGTGGGAAGTTCTTTTGTTTCCTGGTGCTCTGCTTTTGGGGTTCGTCCTCGTCTTCGCTTGGTGTGTCGAGCCCCTTGTGTTCGGCATTGAGTCTGCCGGATTGTTTGAAAACCCAACAGTCTTTATGGGTATGGTTAGCAGGCTTCCCGGGAGTACTGTGTATCTGACATATCCTGTCCAGGATTTTATTTAGGTTGGATGGATCATCCCTGTTATCCTGGGGGGGCGATTTTTCCTGTTTTTGTCATGAGCCTTTGAATCCGGCATTGACTGCCGTGCTCTTCGGACTTTTGTCCTTAGTCCAGCGACGGTCCTTGTTGCGTCGCGGTTTTCCGTTTCCATCCCTAGTTTCGGATGTACTTGGGTCGCTGGGGCTGCACCTTGCCAACCAGCTGTCCTCCCCTGCACAAAAGCGGGTCATGAGGCTTGTTAGTGCGGCCATTGTTCTTGGCTTTTCTTGGACGAGGTGTCTGGCGAGCCATTCGTCTTGGACGTTATGCCTGAAAGCTGCTAAGGCTTCGGCGTCCGGACAGTCGACTATCTGATTCTTTTTAGTGAGGAATCTATTCCAGAACTGCCGAGCTGATTCTCCGGGTTGTTGAGTTATGTGACTAAGATCGTCTGCATCTGCAGGGCGGACATAGGTCCCTTGAAAGTTTGCTCGGAAAGCATCCTCGAGCTCTTCCCAGCTTCCAATTGTGTTTTCGGGAAGGCTTTTAAGCCAATGCCGGGCTGGCCCTTTAAGCTTAAGGGGTAGATATTTTATGGCGTGGAGATCATCTCCTCTAGCCATGTGTGTGTGGAGAATATAATCCTCGATCCAAACTCCAGGGTCTGTTGTTCCATCATATGCCTCTATGTTTACGGGTTTGAATCCCTCTGGGAATTCATAGTACAGGACCTCATCAGTGAAACATAGGGGGTGTGCGGCGCCCCTGTATTTGGGTGTGCCGGATTCTGATGATGGCTTCATAGCGTTGCTTACGAGAGCTTGCTTTCTTGGCCCATAAATGGACCTGACTGGGCCATGATGTGAATCCTTAAGTGGGTCGCATGCCGATTTAGGTGCGGCGCCGCTTGCCACTTTATGGGGTCGTCTATCCGACCGTGTGGCTTTTTCATTTCTTGAATGCGAGGGCTCTAGGGACTCTTCGTCGAATTCAGGCAGTAGCTTTCTTTTTGGATAGCTTTTAGTGCGGCGACTGTCGTCGTACTTATCTGTGGTATTGATTACTTTGCTCCATCTAATCCGGAGTGCATCTTCTTCTGTTTTTAGCTTCTGCTTCTGCTTTTTTAGGCTGCGTGCAGTTGCAACGAGCCTCTCGTGGAGATTCTTCTGCTCCATAGGTTTATTCGGCGTGAGGTCGTCCGGAATGCCGTTTTTGCCGGAGGAGGGATGTTCGGTTTCTCTATCCGTGTTGCCCTGTTCGGACAATTGCTCTAAGGCCTGCTCGTCGTCTACCGGCTCGTCCTGCTCTATGGCTGGGTTTTTGTCGAGGCGGGGCTTGGGTCGGCGTTTACGCTGATGCTTTGATTGCTTTTCGGGGGGTCGATCTCCCGTCCCATCCCCTTTTTCCTTGTTGTCGCTTCCTTTAGGGGTATCCACCATGTACACATCGTGAGATGAGGTGGCTGTCCAATGCCCTATGGGCGTTGGTTCGTCGGTATCTCCTGCATCGTCATCCATGCTGTCGATGTCTCCGGAGTCGAAGTTGAGCACGTCGTTTAAATTGTTGACAGTGGCTACCAAGTGGGTGGTGGGTGGGCTTTGAATTTCTTCATCGTCTATATCCCATCCTCGCTGACCGTAGTTCGGCCAGGGCTCTCCTGATAAGGAGAGAGACTTGAGAGAGTTCAGGATATCGCCACAAGGCGAGTGCTGAAAGATGTCTGCGGCGGTGAACTCTATTATCGGCGCCCAATCGGATTCGATCGGCAAGGGCGCGGGGGGTTCGGAGTTCGGAAAGGAGTGCGGATCCTCGGAGTCACGGATCATGCAGAGTGCGGGGCTAGCGTTCGGCTCGATCGCCTTTGAGATCGAAGCCCCTGAGGTGACGTCCAACCGCTCATCCTCGATTGGCGCAATAGGCTCCGAGTTAGGGGTCGGAACTGATGCGTGTGCGGCCTCCAGGACACTGTCCGGAGGCAGAGCTAGGTCATGCCCCTCGAGATAGTGCGGCGTGCTTGGCCGTGGCTCGAACCCGTCAAAGATCAAGTCTCCGCGGATGTCAGCCGTGTAGTTTAAGCTTCCAAACCTGACTTGATGGCCAGGGGCGTAGCTTTCGATCTGCTCCAGGTGGCCGAGCGAATCGGCCCGCAGAGCGAAGCCGCCGAAGACGAAGATCTGTCCGGGGAGAAAAGTCTCAGCCTGGACCGTATCGTTGTTGATGATCAAAGGAGCCATCGGGCCTAAAGGCGACGAGACAGAGGAACTCTCAATGAAAGCACCAATGTCAGTGTCAAAACCGGCAGATCTCGGGTAGTGGGTCCCGAACTGTGCGTCTAGGCTGGATGGTAACAGGAGGCAGGGAACACGATGTTTTACCCAGGTTCGGGCCCTCTTGATGGAGGTAAAACCCTATGTCCTGCTTGATTAATATTGATGATATGGGTAGTACAAGAGTAGATCTACCACGAGATCAAGGAGGCTAAACCCTAGAAGCTAGCCTATGGTATGATTGTTGTATATGGAGTTGATTGCCTACGGACTACAACCCTTCGGTTTATATAGACACCGGATAGGGTTAGGGTTACATAGAGTCGGTTACAATGATAGGAGATCTTGAATATCCGCATCGCCAAGCTTGCCTTCCACGCCAAGGAAAGTCCCATCCGGACACGGGACGAAGTCTTCAATCTTGTATCTTCATAGTCCTGGAGTCCGGCTGAAGGTATAGTCCGGCTACCCGAACACCCCCTAATCCAGGACTCCCTCAGCAGCCGATGGTCTATCCACAGATTTGTTCCAAACCTGTGCCACACAATCATAAAAGCCAGGCAAGTCAACCCAATAGTTTTCAAAATGGAAGATTTTAGCCTTTGGGATAGCAGTAGCAATCAAGACCACACACGAAACATGATTGAAAGTCGTGCGTGCAAGGGGCAAGACCAGCGTGTTTGGATGGTCCGCGGTCCATGCAACTGAAGTAAAGAACCAATCAATCTGTTCAAGTAGAGGTTCAGTTTGCATATTCGAACAAGTGAATTGCCATCCTTTAATTGGTAGCTCAACAAGGCCAGATGGCCAATCACTTTATTAAACAGAAAGATATCGATAATATTACCCCCGGGCAGGTTTCGATTTTCCAACGACCGCATAAAATTGAAGTCCCCTAAAAGCTGCCAATTATCATCAGAGTTGATATTTAGGTTATATAACCATTGAACAAAATCATCCCTGGCCGGACCCTGGCACGGACCATATACTGACACTAGGTTCCAAACTTCAGAAGTATGTTTAGAATGGAATTCCATAATAATACCATAATGTCTTGCCTCAATTAATTTTCCTTCAAAGAAAGAAGAATTCCAAATGATGATCATACCAGCCGAGGCCCCTACCGAAGGCACATAGGAGAAATTATCAAAGCGCCGAGGACAAAATTTCCTAATAAACCTATGATCAATATGCATGCACTTCGTTTCTTGCAAACAAACGACCGAACAACCACTTTCATCAATCTTTTGTTTTACCGCTAACTGCCGTGCTTCAGAATTAAGGCCACACACGTTCCAACATAATACCTTCCAGTCTCTAAACCCGGACTGATTCATTACAAACCATAATAGAAAGCAAAAAAAGTAGATCATGTAATGACCTACACTGATGAACTAAATAGTTTGGATAGGACCCCAACAGAAAACATAAGAGCAGATAAATGGCGCTTGAAATGGTACACCATGGACCATAAAGCCGTCCAGTGCAATTATTCATCAGAACCCTTGCTGCTGGTGGAGGTAGAAGGATCAGCCTCAAGATTTTCCTTGGAGATCAACTCGGGAGCATTGCGCAAACGTGCCCCAATGCGCTGAAGATCAGAAACAGGCGTTGGCAGAGGCACTGACTGATTCTCCTCCGGCTGAGATGATCTGGTTCGACGCCTCTTGAAAGAGCTCTGGGTTTTGGCTTGTTGAGAAACTCAGCTTGGAGATCTATGATAGCCATCACGTAGCGCACTTAAGCGTGCACTGCGACGCACGTCTGTATCAACCACAACCTTAACAACTCTAGGTTTCCGGCCACGCTTGGTAGTAACTTCAGGTATAGCAGAGAACTCAAATGACTCACTGACAGGTTCAAAGATATCATCAAAATAGAGTGCCCTTGCAACTGGCCTCTTAGTTGGAGAAACCTGGTGTGGAATGCAGGATGAGGGCTATGTCAGAGGCTGTAAAGAGAGACTAACATCTGCCCCATGAAAACAAATATCCCAAGAGCTCTTAGACAGCAGCAGATTGCCAAAATCAATCCTGAACACACACTTTGGGATGTCAGCAGAGAAAAAAGTCGGCATTAACTTCTGGAATACTCTATCCCATTGCATCACAGGTGGCAAGACAGGGCCAAAAACTGTGAGAACTCTGCCAACATGAAGAGGAGGGTGTAACTGGACTGCTGGTTGTTGCAAGATCGCTAAGTCTTCAACTGGCTGAGCATTAACAGAGTCATCTGAAACCTGTAAGATGATAGATTCTTGGGAATGGTTCACATCAACCTGGTTTTCCTCCACAACCTCATGCTGAATATTCAGATCATCGCGAGGAGCCTCTTGGAAATTTGGACCATTCTCCTGCGCTAGAGGTGGCAGCAAATCCCAACAATTTTAGGGAACTCAGGCATAACCCAATTGTGGTTATTAAACTGTAGATGTCCAGGGAGTGGGTGAGGATTGCTGTCGAAGGACATCGGATCCTCATCGGGTGGCAGTATATCAGCAAAATCCGCAGAGAAAATGTAGATGGGAGCAGACCAAGAAATGCGTGAACCTCCAAAGTCCGCAAACTCTCGATAAACGACATCGTGCGACACAAGAGTGGTTGCCGGGAAAGAGACATACGCCAATGTACGCACGAGCACATAACCCAACCCCTGCGAAAACCCTGAATAGCTCTGAAGTTGATACTCTCATCATGTGGCACAAATCTAACAAAGCGATCAATGTCCAACTGAAACGGAGGATGATCTACCAGCGCCTGCCTAGCAACTGGACTACGAAAGCGGAAAAGTCCAACTCCTTGGATCCAAGGCTGGGCATCAAGAACAGCACGGCCAAGATCGTTGACAATGAAATCACTGACCATATTTCTGAAGATTGCAACTTCTTCAGGCAGGGGTGCGGGCTCAATGATGGCAATGGCGTACTCCTCATGCTGACGGTCAGGAGCCACTGCAGGAGAGTAGAAGGTTCGCGGAAGCTGCCATGGTCCGCCATCGATGATCTCGAAGCCCGGCGGGACGAAAGGCGTAGGGTCAAGGGCGAAGGTAGCCATTGCTGGATGCAGAGGAGAAGCTTATGGCAGCGCAGGAGCCGCGGTGGATAATGGCGCGGCTAGGATGGGCGATGGTGGCGAGGTGGGTGGCGATGGTGTGATGGGCGGTGGCTCGGTAGGCAATGGCAGAAGTGATGATGTTGTAGGCGCGATGGGACTGGGCAAAGACCCAACTTGGCTAGCTGCGTGGGAAACCGAGGCGTCGAGCGAGAAAATCTCAGCTGACCGGCCCGGGGAAGTAGGATTGACCCATGGGACCCACTTGTAGGTCGGGGAATGCACAGCGTCGGAGCATCATTTGGCTCGGTGTCCCAGCCGAAAGCACCTACGACAACGAATTGGACTGGTGCACGAATTGGAGTAATGCATCATAGATAAACAATTCTGGCATTTCCGAACCTTGAAAACAATATCATCAATGAGATCATTAAGTTCAGCAGCATCGTCTGAAAAAACCGGTGGTTGGTCATCCATAACAGCCTGAGCAGATATTCCAATTGTGGCAACAGAAAAATCCGAAATATCCTGAGATGGCTGGGCCGTAACAGATTGGGCCGTGACAGCCCCGCCTCGAGCAGTAGATCCATTGTGGGCTATCAAACCATGCTAGGCCATGCAGCCATGTTGGGCTGAATCCGATGCAACCATATCACATATTATTGTGTCTTGTGGAACATGCTCATTTTGAATTAGCTGTTCGGGTGCAAATCCGGATATGACGGCGGTGTTCTTGGTAGAGACGTTGATCGTCCCGAAAGAGATGGATGGCGTCGCCACCGTCCACTGGAGGTTGGTCACCGGCGGTGGGGGCAAGATCACTTTCTCTTGGGGGTTCACAACTTAGCCGGCCTCAGAGAGCACGTCCAGCTCAGACTATGAGGCAGGGTACCTATAACCCTTGCAAGCAGGATATTGCTAGAACGTGGCGAAAGAAATATTCTTCCTGATTGACGAACACGATCTTAAAGAAGATTTAGCCGGAGTTTTATGCATAGCTAGCAACCCCAAAGTAGCACGCTTCTTAGAGGGACTCATAAGAATCCACTCAGCGTCACACTTCTTTTTCCAGATCTTAAACTCACGAGTCCAATTAGGGCCACCATTCCCCCAAAGATGAAAATAGCATTTGAATTGTGGACATGCAAACGATCGCAACTGGAGAATGCATAGGCCAACTTGCTTGCATGAGAAAAAAAAGGAGAATACCTTGTCTCGGATGAGTTGTACCGAAAATTCAATTGTTGAACCCCCAATCACTGATTCCAAAGCAGCCGCCACAGAATCATCATTAAGATGGAATATATGTCTGCTGAAAGACATGACCATAATGAAATGGCCCGTGCCATCCATGGAATGAATAGATCTCCCACAATGCTTGAAAACCTTGTCCTCAAAGATGGCGCCCACCAAGAAATCCAGATCCAACGTCGATCCACCAGAAGGACCCATATGAAATGGGTATAGACGTGTAGATCAGATGCCGCCAGAGAAGATGGGTGGATCAGAAGCAAAATTTACTGGCTAGAAGAGGAGATCACCGGAAAACCTAGGCCGGAGGTGGGAGGGGTGGGTGGAGAGCCATCTATCCCTCTTTCTTAAATGAGGTTTAATTCGCTGCCGCTGTCCATGAGCACTTTAGTAAGCCGAAAGCCGTCCACAATTGGACTGAGGACCAAGGCGGCTGGTGCTCGGGCTGTTCGGAATTTAGGTTCGTCACTGGCATTGAAGGTGATAGCCATGTCGCTCCATGGATTTATTGCTGCCACGTGGCAGACTTCGGCAAGGCTGCAGAGTGCTCGCTTACGCCTATTATTTGAGGCGAAGGTCTCGAAGACTGTCAATATTGTATTGTTATCCATGGGATGGTGCTCTGCGGTGTTTTGAGTAAGGAGATCCTCACCGCTCTTGGCCACCTGCCGGAGTACCCAACATGCTCTAACGTTGTGTGTTGGTATGGTATCCGCTGTACTATGAATTTTGCAGGGCTCGTTAAGCCATCCCTCCAATACGGTTCCACGCCCAGTAGTGGGCTTTTGCTTCTTTGTAATTGAGTCGGGTGACTTAAGAGAGTGCACCCTTTTAGTTCGGACTGGGGGTTTTGTCAGAGCCAGATTATCCCAAAATTTTGTTTGGGTTTTCCAGGCGCTTTCCATCACACAGTACTTCCGTACTATGGCCGCCAAGTCAGCGAAGTGTGCTATGTCACGGCGACTTATGGCCTTGAGGATTCCCTTGTCCGTGCAATTGTTGCAAAAGAATGAAATTGCATATTCCTCGCGACAGTCCTTGACCTTGTTCATTACAAGGAGGAATCTGGCCCAATAGTGATGTACTGTCTCTTGGGGCTCTTGCCTATTGTGGGAAAGATCGTTTATATCTGGGTGGGTGGGTGGATTTAAGTCCAAACCTTGACCCAATCTGAGACCCAGGGGCGGGGGAGTTTCTGATCTTGGAAGTTCGAGCTCCGGGATGTTGCCCCACAGGTTCGGCATACTGCCTGATTCTAGGTTCAGGGTTAGGGCGATGTCCTCCCGTGGACGGGTATCCGGCTTGGAGAGCTCGGGAATCCGGACATAGTTCGTCCTCAGGATAGAGGAAGACTCGCCACATTGCTCCTCCACCACCGCTATCTGATGGGTGACCGGCGGAGAGTTAATCTCCCTTTGGTCGGGTTTAAGCCCAATCCGATCATAGTCCGTAGCGACTCCTAGAGCGGCGATGCGATCCAAGAGCTCGTTCAAAGAGGAGAGCTCCATTGGATCCATCTGCTCGGTGAATTTTGAGCCGATGTGGAGGCTATTTTTGATGACCCGAGAATTCATCGTCTGCGCAGCGGCCGAGCGGGCGGTCATGACGAAGCCGCCTAGTCGGAGAGTTTGGCCTATAGCCAGGGCTCCCCCAGAGGTGATGTTGTCCTTGACAACGAGATGAGCCATCCCTCCTTATGATGACGACACAGTGGAACTCTCAAAGAAAGCACCAATGTCGGTGTCAAAACTGGCGGATCTCGGGTAGGGGGTCCTGAACTGTGCGTCTAAGGCAGATGGTAATAGGAGGCAGGGGACACGATGTTTACCCAGGTTCGGGCCCTCTCGATGGAGGTAATATCCTACATCCTGCTTGATTGATCTTGATGATATGACTATTACAAGAGTTGATCTACCACGAGATCGTAGAGGCTAAACCCTAGAAGCTAGCCTATGGTATGATTGTTGTTCTCCTACGGACTAAACCCTCCGGTTTATTTAGACACCGGAGGGGGCTAGGGTTACACAGAGTCAGTTACAAGGGAGGAGATCTACATATCCGTATTGCCAAGCTTGCCTTCCACGCCAAGGAGAGTCCCATCTGGACACGGGACGAAGTCTTCAATCTTGTATCTTCATAGTCCAACAGTCCGGCCAAAGGATATAGTCCGGCTGTCCGGAGACCCCCTAATCCAGGACTCCCTCAACCGACCATAGTCAAACTCCATTCAACTAAAGTTGGAGAAACAGACACCCGCCAACCACCTTTATGCAAAACAAGTTGCATGTCTGCTGGTGGAACCGGTCTCATGAATGTGGTCATGTATGGTTGGTTCGAGCCGCTTCATCCAACAATACCGCCGAATCAAAGTAAGACGTTGGTGGTAAGCAGTATGACTATTATCGCCCACAACTCTTTATGTTCTACTCGTGCATATCATCTATGCATAGTCCTGGCTCGGATGCCACTGTTAGGGAACGTAGCATGCAATTTCAAAAAAATTCCTACGATCACGCAAGATCTATCTAGGAGATGCATATGAATGAGAGGCGAGAGTGTGTCCACATACCCTCGTAGACCGAAAGCGAAAGCATTAGGTTAACGCGGTTGATGTAGTCGAACGTCTTCCCGATCCAACCGGTCAAGTACCGAATATACGACACCTCCGACTTCAGCACACGTTCAGCTCGATGACTTCCCTCGAACTCTTGATCTAGCAGAATGTCGAGAGAGAGTTTTGTCAGCACGACAACGTGGTGAAAGTGATGGTGATGTGATCTGCGCAGGGCTTCGCCTAAGCACTAGGCGCTATGACCGGAGGAGTAAACTATGGAGGGGGGCACCGCACATGGCTAAGAGAACAATTGATGTGCTATGGGGTGCCCCTACCCCCGTATATAATGGAGGGGCGGAGGATGCCGGCCACCAAGGGGGCGCGCCATGGGGGGAGAGTCCTACTAGGAATCCACTCCTCATAGGATTCGCCCCCGCTTTTCCTTTCTTACCGGAGGGTGATATGTCTCCAACGTATCTATAATTTTTGATTGCTCCATTCTATATTATCTACTGTTTTGGACATTATTGGGCTTTATTATCCACTTTTATATTATTTTTGGGACTAATCTATTAACCGGAGGCCCAGCCCAGAATTCCTGTTTTTTGCCTATTTTAGGGTTTCGAAGAAAAGGAATATCAAACGGAGTCCAAACGGAATGAAACCTTCGGGAACGTGATTTTCTCATCGAACATGATCCAGGAGACTTGGACCCTACGTCAAGACACAAAAGAGGAGGCCACAAGGTAGGGGGCGCGCCTACTCCCAGGTGCGCCCTCCACCCTCATGGGCCCCCTGTTGCTCCACCGACGTACTCCTTCCTACTATATATACCTACGTACCCCCAAATGACCAGATACGGAGCCAAAACCCTAATTCCACCGCCGCAACTTTCTGTATCCATGAGATCCCATCTTGGGGCCTGTTCCGGGGCTCTGCCGGAGGGGGTATCCATCACGGAGGGCTTCTACATCATCACCATAGCCCCTCAAATGAAGTGTGAGTAGTTCACCTCAGACCTACGGGTCCATAGTTATTAGCTAGATGGATTCTTCTCTCTTTTTGGATCTCAATACAATGTTCTCCCCCTCTCTTGTGGAGATCTATTCAATGTAATCTTCTTTTTATGGTGTGTTTGTTGAGACCGATGAATTGTGGTTTTATGATCAAGTCTATGTATGAACAATATTTGAATCTTCTCTGAATTCTTTTATGTATGATTGGTTATCTTTGCAAGTCTCTTCGAATTATCAGTTTGGTTTGGCCTACTAGATTGATCTTTCTTGCAATGGGAGAATTGCTTAGCTGTGGGTTCAATCTTGCGGTGTCCTTTCCCAGTGACAGTAGGGGCAGCAAGGCACATATTGTATTGTTGCCATCGAGGATAACAAGATGGGGTTTTCATCATATTGCATGAGTTTATCCCTCTACATTATGTCATCTTGCTTAAGGCGTTACTCTGTTTTCATTAACTTAATACTCTAGATGCATGCTGGATAGCGGTCGATGAGTGGAGTAATAGTAGTAGATGTAGGCAGGAGTCGGTCTACTTGTCTCGGACGTGATGCCTATATACATGATCATGTCTAGATATTCTCATAACTATGCTCAGTTCTGTCAATTGCTCAACAGTAATTCGTTCACCCATCGTAGAATACTTATGCTCTTGAGAGAAGCCACTAGTGAAACCTATGGCCCACGGGTCTATCTTCATCATATTAATCTTCCAATACTTAGTTATTTCCTTTGCTTTTTTAGTTTGCTTTTATTTTACTTTGCATCTTTATCATAAAAATACCAAAAATATTATCTTATCATATCTATCAGATCTCACTCTCGTAAGTGGCCGTGTAGGGATTGACAACCCCTTATCGCGTTGGTTGCAAGGATTTATTTTTTTGTGCAGGTACGAGGGACTCGCGCGTAGCCTCCTACTGGATTGATACATTGGTTCTCAAAAACTGAGGGAAATACTTACGCTACTCTACTGCATCATCCCTTTCTCTTCGGGGAAAAACCAACGCAGTGCTCAAGAGGTAGCAAGAAGGATTTCTGGCGCCGTTGCTGGGGAGTCTACGCAAAAGCCAATATACCAAGTACCCATCACAATCCCTATCTCCCGCATTACATTATTTGCCATTTGCCTCTCGTTTTCCTCTCCCCCACTTCACCCTTGCCGTTTTATTCGACCTCTCTCTCTATCCTCCATCTCTTTCTCTATTTGCCTCTTTTTTGCCCTTTGCACTTTCTGCCATTATGTCTGAAATAGGGGAAATTATTATCGATATGGACAATAATAATGTCATGAAAAATTCTGATGCTCCTGCTAAAGAACCTCCCATCTTACATACAAAAAAAATTCCGTGTTGGTAGTGGTAATATTATTGGAAAAGGATTTATTCAAGATTTCTTTACTTGTGACGGTACTTTACCTTCTATGGGTAGTTCTATCCTTCATAGAACTAGTAGTCTTGCGGACGCTATTGACATGCTTGTAGTTGAACTTGAAAGACAATTCATGCACTTGCATCCTTGCATACAAAGGATTTTCCTAGAATTTTCTAATATTGAGCATTCTTCTATTAAGCGTGCCGCTACTATATTTTTGGCTCATGAGTTTAGATTCATAATAAGAGAAGCCAAAGAAATATTTGCGCATTATAGGGTAGATGCTTGCCGTCCTCCCATAGAGGCTATCCTTTTTGATCAAGAAGAAATAATGCGTTTTCAATCTCTAGACCATGTTGCTTTCAATGAAAATCTTAGAAAAAGGGTTCCTACCAATGTTTTAGTTGATAGAATTTCTGAGCTTAATGATGATTTGGCCATTCGAGATAATGAGCTAGGATATTCTCTTGAATATAGGCTCACAAAGTTCTGCCAAAAGAATGCTTATAATTATGAATTGGTTGTGCAATACGAAGGACCAAAGGAGGAACCTATACCTCCCAAGGTTGATCTTGGGGACTTTTGCCCCATTAAATTTAGCCCTTTTGATTACTTTTATGCCTAGCTTGGGGACTTTTGATCTTGGGAACCTATACTTGTCTCAAATTAAACTTGCTGCCGAACGTAGAGAATATGAAATGAATTTTAATGATCTATCTTTCTATTATGGCAATACCTAGATCTATCCTTGCTTTTTATGCCTAGCTAGGGGCGTTAAACATAGCGCTTGTTGGGAGGCAACCCAATTATATTTTTATTCCTTGATTTTTGCTCCTGTTTAGTAATAAATAATTTATCTAGACCCTGTTTAGATTGTGTTTTTTGTGTTTAATTAGTGTTTGTGCCAAGTAGAACCGTTGGGAAGACTTGGGGAAAGTCTTGATATCTTGCTGTAAAAAACAGAAACTTTAGTGCTCACGAGAACTGCTGCCAGTTTTATTTGGAAAGCGCTATTTAGTTAATTCTTTTTGCATATGATTAATAGATAAATTACTCACGTCCATAAATTTATTTTAGAATTTTTGGGGTTCCATATCTTGCGCTAGCTACAGATTACTACAGACTGTTCTGTTTTTGACAGATTCTGTTTTTCGTGTGTTGTTTGCTTATTTTGATGAATCTATGGCTAGTAAAATAGTTTATAAACCATAGAGAAGTTGGAATACATTAGGTTTAACACCAATATAAATAAATAATGAGTTCATTACAGTACCTAGAAGTGGTCTTTTGTTTTCTTTCACTAACGGAGCTCATGAGATTTTCTACTTTAAGTTTTGTGTTGTCAAGTTTTCAAGTTTTGGGTAAAGATTTGATGGATTATGGAACAAGGAGTGGCAAGAGCCTAAACTTGGGGATGCCCATGGAACCCCCAAGATAATCTAAGGACACCTAAAAGCCAAAGCTTGGGGATGCCCCGGAAGGCATCCCCTCTTTTCGTCTACTTCTATCGGTAACTTTACTTGGAGCTATATTTTTTTCACCACATGATATGTGTTTTGCTTGGAGCGTCTTGTATGATTCGAGTCTTTGCTTTTTAGTTTACCACAATCATCCTTGCTGTACACACCTTTTGAGAGAGCCATACATGATTTGGAATTTATTAGAATACTCTATGTGCTTCACTTATATCATTTGAGTTGTATAGTTTTGCTCTAGTACTTCACTTATATCTTTTAGAGCACGGTGGTTGATTTGTTTTATAGAAACTATTGATCTCTCATGCTTCACTTAGATTATTTTGAGAGTCTTAAATAGCATGGTAATTTGCTTAAATAATCCTAATATGCTAGGTGTTCAAGATGAATAAATTTTTTCTTATGAGTGTTTCGAATACTAAGAGAAGTTTGATGCTTGATGATTGTTTTGAGATACAGAGGTAATAATATCAAAGTCGTGCTAGTTGAGTAGTTGTGAATTTGAGAAATGCTTGTGCTGAAGTTTGCAAGTCCCGTAGCATGCACGTATGGTAAACGTTGTGTAACAAATTTGAAACATGAGGTGTTATTTGATTGTCTTCCTTATGAGTGGCGGTCGGGGACGAGCGATGGTCTTTTCCTACCAATCTACCCCCCTAGGAGCATGCACGTAGTGCTTTGGTTTTTCATGACTTGTAGATTTTTGCAATGAGTATGTGAGTTCTTTATGACTAATGTTGAGTGCAAACTTCGCAGGTGCATCCAAACCCCGTGATATGATACACTCTTTCACACATAAACCTCCTTATATCTTCCTCAAAACATGTAACATCCCAAATTTTCAATTTGGAATGTTATACATTAGATCATAAATTCATACCATATTTTATTTTGCTTTTGGTTTTAATCCTAGAAATTCTATGCAACTCAAGGACCCATGGAGAGAGTTGGGGATTTCGTTATTTTCATATTTGAGTTTTCTCAAATTTTGAGAATACGATCATTTGATTTTATTTATTTATCATCAATTATTTCTATTAAAAATATGAGAGAGGGAATAAAATGACTTTCCCAAAATAAAGAAATATTGAGGATTTAATAATAAAATCAAATAAGATTTTATTTCAGAGTTTTTCATTATTTTATTTGAATTTAGGAAAAATGTGTGTTTTTCAAAATTGCATTTAGGCCCCAAATAAATGTTCACCTTGTGCGGCTTGATTTTAGAAGCCCGGGAAAATTTATTTCGGAATTTTTGGAGTCCGTTTAGTATTTATTTTTATTTTTCTTCTGCGCGTAATTATTATTATTATTTAAAAAAAACGAACCGACCTAACGGGCCGTGTCCGACCTGGACTCCGGCCCAACTAGGCTATATAAGCCGGGGGGGAGGCCCAGCCCCAGCCAAACCCTAAGCCGCCCAGCCCCAGCGCGCCGCCGCTGCCCTGCCGCGCCGCCGCCGCCGGACGCCGCCGCCGCCGCACGCCGCCCGAGGTTCGCCGTGCCTCGATTTCCGTGCCGGTTTTTTTATTATATTTTTTCGAAAAACCGTCCGGTTTTTTCGTCGGTTTTTTTAAATAGATCGGTTTTTCCGGTTTATTTAAATAGCGAGCGTTCGTCCGTTCGTTCGTTCTAACAAACGTTCGTCGTTTTTCTTTTTCTTGGATTTAACCCGTGATTTTTCTAATCGCGATTCCTGATCCGATTTTCCTTTTAGTATAACTTTTCGCTCGTTTATCGGAATCAGGCGATTCAAGCGCCTGGAGTTTCGTCTCGAAACCCTTTATCCGTTTAACCAACTTAAACAAGTTTTTGCTACTGTAAAAAATTGCCTTAGATCCAGATTAGTAGAACGAAGTTGTTTTCTTTCGCCGTTTGACTTTCGTTGCTTCGTTCGATTTGATTCTTTTTGCAAACCGGAGTTCTTAAGTTGAACCTTCCTTCTGGTTTAGATCTCTTATTTGAGTTTTACCTGTGCATTAGATGAGTACTTATTGTATGCTTGTTTGTTTGTCTGTGATAGAATACCCGGAGTGCGCCGCCTGTTTACTCGAATCGCTAGGTTTCCGGATCATCAGCAAGGCAAGTAACATTTGATCATACCTTTCCTACTACCAATTTTATTGCATTAGATCAATCCTCAACATGCATGATTAGGACTAATTAAATTGTGGGATGGAAGTAGTTGAGGTAGTACTATTACCTGTTTATTATCAAAACCTTTGGAGTTACTTCTACGTTTGCTTAATTATGCCATGCTTATGCTAGTAAGACGTGGATTGGGTGAGTGATATCCATGACAGATGTGAGTTTGTTTAATTAAGGTTTAATCTAAGTCTATGGCAATTAAAACACACATCTGGGTGGATGAAGGCACCTGGGTATTCCAGGACTTGCCTGTTTTCTTTTGGACCGCCACCCAGGCTCAAAGGGATCATGAGACTATTCATACTAGAAACTTCCGTGTGCAGCCACAAGCTATTATGGGCTCTAGCATAGTTGACTAAGTCGTGCGAACTCTTATAGTGGTAGACTAGCAGATGTAGGGGATGTAGGTGGTACGGTCTACCCGATCGTAAGGTGCTAGCGCTTCTGAAAGACTATGTCTTGGTCATCCGTCTTCTCAAACACCATGTAGTGCGAGAAACCAAACGGAGGCGATCGAGTCTTGTGGGGAAAAGTGTGCAAACCTCTGTAGAGTGTAATAAACTAATCATGGTTAGCCGTGTCCCCGGTTATGGACATCTTGAGTATCTAGTACCTGGATTATCATGTGAATCTCAACATGTTACTCTAAATTAATTTTGTTGGGTTTTGTTTAATGATGATGCTTAATTAGGATTGGGAATTCTGTCAACCATTCTCAATGTTTAACAACTACCATGATAGTTAAATAAAATGTATTCCTTTGTAGTAGGGAAAAATTGGCTTTACGCAAAACTGTAACCATAGAGCTTTCCACCAGCCAAATATGCATATAGTATAGCTGTTCCATTCCATTACTCTCTATGTGTTACCTTGCCGGCAATATTCCATGTGCTGACCCGTTTCGGGCTGCAACGTTAATGTTGCAGACTTTTCAGACAACGATTAAGGAGTTTTTAGGTCGTGGTTCTATACTCAGTGATGCCGTTGGAGTTGATGGACTCGCTTATCTTCCAAGCCTTCCGCTGTTATCGTTATTAGATGGCCTTAAGCCATATTTATTGTAATAAGTTCTCTATGGAGACACTGGATGTAATAAGTGTGTGATTGCTACTCTGTTATAAATCCTCCGAGTACTGTGTGGTGTCAGCATTACTGATCCAGGGATGACACCGGAGCACAGAGTTCAGACTGTTTGAGTTCTGGTCGCTATAGAGATGGTATCAGAGCACATGTTAACTGTAGGACACGACCACTAAGCTAAAGCCCTAGATCACTATCCTCTCTTTTCTCTTCTGACCTCTCATCTTTTCTACTCTTTTAGGATGGGAATGCAAGGAACAAGTTCACACAACCGGATGAAGATACACCTTTTGGACGTCACTTGAAGGAAGTCACTAGATACCTGAACATAGGAGTACCAAGCTTCACCGGAACCTACAATGCCACTTTACCTGAAGAAGAGCGCTGGATGATTCAAGTTCAAGTTCCAGGAAGGACGTTCATGCCAGTCACTGAGCCCATAGAGTTTTCTTTTGATGCACCAACTTGGAGTCTAGGAATGAGCATGGCAGCTCACATCACCATGGGACGCATTGGATAAGTCTACCGCAATGATCTCAAGGATACAATCTACCAGATTTGTGGGCGCCAAGATGAGCACTGGGAGATGATTAGCACCAGGAAGGATAGATCAATTGCAGCTTTTATCCAGGAGTTAAACCAGCACATTCGACGACAGGAGAACCAGATGTGCGCCGACATGATAGATCTGAAGAAGGCTAAGACAAGAATCAATGAACTGAAGGAAGAACTCAAGGCTACACGTGAAGATTATGAAGAGCAAATTGAAGTATTGGTGGATAAGAATGCCGACCTAACTATGAAGCTAGCGATATTTATGGGAGGCCCTACACCAGTAGATGAAGACGAAGAACCCAAGGAGATTAGCCCGGAAGACTACATCATCATCGACGACACAAACTCGGACCCAGATGAAAGCGATGACAACTATGTTGATGAAGCTGGAGCAGATATCATGGAGTCTGCAACCGAAGAATATTTCTAGTAGACCACCTCATCAGTAGTAGTAGTCCACCATGTAAATATAGTAGTCCGAGCACTTTTGCGATAGTTAGATCGATTGTATGCCCTTGTTTGATTGAATGAAGTGAATTGTTTGCTTTTGCCTCATGTGCATATGGGTAGTGTTTTCTCTTTAGACCCCCTCTATTCTTACATCTCATCTTTTCTAAACCCTCAGATGCCTCCGAGACGTGACCCCGGATTTACCTTTCCACCGGAGCTCACCCAGTTGATCCAGCAGCAGAACACATTGATGCAGTTGCTAGTCCAGAATCAGAACCAGGGGAACAACAACAACAACAACCCACCACCACCACCACCACCACCTGTTGATCACTTAGCTTGTTTTCTTAGGCTAAATCCGCCAGTGTTTTCCAATAGCACCGAGCCGATAGTAGCATATGATTGGCTCTGCAAGACAGCTAGAGAGTTGACCACAGCAGGATGCACAGATGCGGAGAAGGTGAAGTTTGCCGCACATCAGCTTGAAGGACCCGCATGATCATGGTGGGAGAATTTCACAGCCACTTTCCCTGTCGACACCGTCACATGGGACCAGTTTCAACAGGCCTTTCCTACTACCCATGTTTCAGCAGGAGCTATGGCCATGAAGAAGCATGAGTTTCGCAACTTGCGCCAAGGAGGACGGACAGTAGGCCAGTATGTGGAGGATTTTAGTAAGTTAGCACGTTATGCCCCAGATGACGTTGCTACAGATGCAGCTAAGCAGGAGAAGTTTCTGGAAGGACTGAATGATGAGTTGAGCATGCAGTTGATGGTAGCAACCTTCAACAACTACCAGGAGTTGGTAGATCGTGCACTTATGATTGAAGGCAAGCGGCAGCAAATTGAGAATCGTAAGAGGAAGTATGGACAAGGAAAGTACAATTCAGGAGCTCAGCAGAAGCCACGTTTTACCCCTAGACCGGGAGGACATTTTCAGCATACCCATGGAGGAGGTAGCTCGCACAATTACAATGGCACCAGGAATGGTAATGGGAATGGAGGAAGCAACGGCCAAAATCGCACCAACCCATCAAGCCCAGCCAAGAAAGACCTGAGCCAAGTCACTTGCTTTAAGTGTTCGAAGACCGGACATTATGCCAATGAATGTCCTGAAATACAAAATGGAAATAGCAATGGAAGCTCTGGGAAGAAGCCGAACCCTTTCAACGGGGGACAGGTGAACCACGTTAGCGTGGAGGAGGTTGAAGCTCAGCCTGATGCAGTAATAGGTAAGTTTTTGGTTAAGTCATTTACTGCACTCGTTCTTTTTGATACTGGTGCATCGCATTCATACATCTCAAGGGGATTTGTGGATAAGTATAACCTGTCAACCCAAGCCCTTAGGTCACCCATGTTAGTAACCTCGCCTGGAGCAGAATATATGGCCAGTCGATGGTGTGATCGGTTACCATTAAGGATTGGTAACTATGTTTTTCCCTCAGACCTAATAGTATTGGAATCCCAAGGATTGGATGTGATATTAGGCATGGATTGGTTGTCAAAGTATGAAGGGAATATTGAATGTGCTAGTAAGTCAATTTTGCTTACCACCCCAGAAGGGAGAAGGATCATGTATGTATCCCGACATGTGCCAAAGAGGACTCAAGTAAATTGCTTAACAGGAGTTGTGCAGGAGGAAGTACCAGTAGTGAAGGATTTCCCTGAAGTATTTCCAGAAGAGTTGCCAGGCATGCCACCTGATAGAGATATTGAGTTTTCGATTGAGCTATTGCCAGGCACAGGGCCAATATCAAAGAGACCATATAGGATGCCTGCAAAAGATTTGGTGGAAATTAAGAAGCAGATTAAGGAGTTACTGGATAAGGGATATATTCGCCCAAGTTCTTCGCCTTGGGGATCGCCAGTACTTCTAGTGGAGAAGAAGGATGGATCGTTAAGGATGGTTGTTGATTATCGAGGATTGAATGAAGTAACGATCAAGAACAAGTACCCACTACCAATGATCAATGATCTGTTTGATCGATTGCAAGGAGCTAAGGTATTTTCCAAGATCGATCTGCGATCAGGATACCACCAGTTGAAGATTCGAGAACAGGATATTCCTAAGACAGCTTCTACCACCAGGTATGGGCTGTACGAGTATACCGTTATGTCATTTGGTCTGACTAATGCACCCGCATATTTTATGAACATGATGAACAAAGCATTTATGGAGTTTTTGGATAAGTTCGTCGTAGTGTTCATTGATGATATCCTGGTCTACTCGAAGAATGAAGAGGAGCATAAGGAGCATTTGCGTTTGGTACTTGGAAAGCTCAGAGAACATCAATTATATGCCAAGTTTAGCAAATGTGAGTTTTGGTTGAAGGAAGTAGGATTCCTCGGACACGTTATATCTGGAGAAGGTATAGCAGTAGATCCTACCAAAGTAGATACCGTGACCAAGTGGGAAGCACCAACCACCGTGGGAGAGATTCGGAGTTTTCTTGGACTCGCAGGATACTACCGGAGATTGATTGAGAATTTCTCAAAGATTGCGAAGCCTATGACGGAGTTATTGAAGAAAGATACCAAGTTCATATGGACGGAGGAATGTGAGGCTAGTTTCCAGGAGTTGAAGAAACGTTTGGTTACCTCACCAGTGTTGATTTTGCCAGACCAGACCAAGGATTATGAGGTGTATTGCGACGCTTCACGTCGAGGACTTGGAGCAGTGCTTTGCAGGAAGGGAGAGTTGTTTCATATGCCTCAAGACAACTTAAGCCACATGAGTTGAATTATGCAACACATGATTTGGAGTTAGCAGCCGTAGTGCATGCATTGAAAACATGGAGACATTTTCTGATTGGAAATCATTGTGAGGTGTACACGGACTATAAGAGTTTGAAATACATTTTCACACAGAAGGAGTTAAACCTCAGACAAAGGAGATGGTTGGAGCTCATCAAGGATTATGATATGAAATTGCATTATCATCCCGGGAAGGCTAATGTAGTAGCTGACGCATTAAGCCGTAAGAGCCATGTCAATACATTAATGACGGGAGAAATACCAAGGAGTTAGCAGAAAATCTTCGTGAACTATGTTTGGAAATAGTTCCGAGAGGCTATGTAGCAGCATTGGAGATTCAGTTAACTTTGATGGATAGAATCAGAGAAGCTCAGAAGACTGACAAGGAGATTGCCTCTATTAAGGAGAAACTTAGCAAAGGAAAGGCTAAAGGATTTCGTGAGGATGAGCACGACACCCTATGGTTTGAAGACCGTGTTTATGTACCCAATGACCCGGAGATTAGGAAGTTGATTCTGCAAGAGGCACACGATTCACCATATTCGATTCACCCCGGAAATACCAAGATGTATTTGGATTTGAAAGACATTTTCTGGTGGACCAGAATGAAGAAGGATATTGCGGAGTATGTAGCAGTTTGTGATGTATGTCAGAGAGTAAAGGTAGAGCATCAGAAGCCAGCAGGATTGTTACAACCATTGCCGATACACGTATGGAAGTGGGATAAGTTAGGCATGGATTTTATCACGGGATTGCCCAGAACACGTTCAGGCTATGACTCGATTTGGGTTGTAGTCGATCGATTGACAAAAGTAGCTCATTTCATCCCTTACACCAGTGCTAAGTTGGCAAAGATATACATGAGCAGGATCGTATGTCTGCATGGAGTTCTGAGGAGTATCGTATCGGATAGAGGAACCCAGTTTACCTCAAAGTTCTGGAAGCAGTTGCATGAAACTTTGGGAACCAGGCTAGAATTCAGTACAACTTTTCATCCACAGACAGATGGACAGACCGAGAGAGTCAATCAGATTTTGGAGGATATGTTGAGAGCTTGTGTGCTAGATTACGGATCTAGTTGGGACGACAATTTGCCATATGTAGAGTTCTCTTACAACAACAGTTACCAAACCAGTTTTAAGATGGCCCCTTTCGAAGCCTTGTACGGAAGGAGGTGCAGGACACCATTGTCGTGGGACGAAGTTGGAGACCGCCAGTTGTTTGGACCTGACTTGATTAAGGAGTCTGAACAGAAGGTGAAATTGATTCGCGATAGGCTCAAGGTAGCCCAGTCCAGACAGCAGAGTTATGCAGATTCTAAACGCAAGGAGACAGTTTATGAAGTCGGAGATAGAGCTTATCTTCGAGTATCACCACTTCGGGGAACAAAGCGTTTTGGGGTTAAAGGAAAGTTAGCGCCACGATTTGTAGGACCATATCGAGTTTTGTAGCGTATGGGAGAAGTGGCCTACAAGTTGGAATTGCCCGAAGGATTGTTAGGAGTTCATGATGCGTTCCACGTTTCCCAGTTGAAGAAGTGCCATGTGGAGATGGCTGACATACCGTTGAGAGACACAATGCCATTGGAAACTATTCAGTTGGATAACGATTTGACCTACGAGGAGAAACCAATTAAGATTCTCGAGTTTGCCAATCGAGTCACTCGCAGCAAGGTTATCAAGTTTTGCAAAGTTCAGTGGAGCCACCACACGGAGGACGAAGCCACCTGGGAATGAGAGGAAGATTTGCTCAAGTACCACCCTCACCTATTTTCAAGCCAACCCGAATCTCGAGGGCGAGAGTCATCTTAAGGGGGGTAGGTTTGTAACATCCCAAATTTTCAATTTGGAATGTTATACGTTAGATCATAAATGCATACCATATTTTATTTTGCTTTTGGTTTTGATCCTAGAAATTCTACGCAACTCAAGGACCCACGGAGAGAGTTGGGGATTTCGTTATTTTCATATTTGAGTTTTCTCAAATTTTGAGAATAGGATCATTTGATTTTATTTATTTTATCATCAATTATTTCTATTACAAAAATATGAGAGAGGGAATAAAATGACTTTCCCAAAATAAAGAAATATTGAGGATTTAATAATAAAATCAAATAAGATTTTATTTCGGAGTTTTTCGTTATTTTATTTGAATTTAGGAAAAATGTGCGTTTTTCAAAATTGCATTTACGCTCCAAATAAATGTTCACCTTGTGCGGCTTGATTTTAGAAGCCCGGGAAAATTTATTTTGGGATTTTTGTAGTCCGTTTAGTATTTCTTTTTATTTTTTTTCTGCGTGTAATTTTTTTTAAAAACGAACCGACCTAACGGGCCGTGTCCGACCCGGACTCTGGCCCGACTAGGCTATATAAGCCGGGGGGAGGCCCAGCCCCAGCCAAACCCTAAGCCGTCCCAGCCCCAGCGCGCCGCCGCCGCCCTACCGCGCCGCCGCCGCCGCTACCGCCGCCGCTGCCGCACGCCGCCCGAGGTTCGCCGCGCCTCGATTTCTGTGCCGGTTTTTTATTTATCTTTTTTGAAAAACCGTCCGGTTTTTCCGTTGGTTTTTTAGTTTCAGTTTTTTTAAATAGATCGGTTTTTCCGGTTTATTTAAATAGCAAGTGTTCATCCGTTCGTTCGTTTTAACGAACGTTCCTCATTTTTCTTTTTCTCGGATTTAACCCGCGATTTTTCTGATCGCGATTCCTGATCCGATTTTTCTTTTAGTATAACTTTTCGCTCGTTTATCGGAATCAGGCGATTCAAGCGCCTGGAGTTTCATCCCAAAACCCTTTATCCGTTTAACCAACTTAAACAAGTTTTTGCTACTGTAAAAAATTGCCTTAGATCCAGATTAGTAGAATGAAGTTGTTTTCTTTCGCCGTTTGACTTTCGTTGCTTCGTTCGATTTGATTCTTTTTGCAAACCGGAGTTCTTAAGTTGAACCTTCTGGTTAGATCTCTTATTTGACTTTTACCTGTGCATTAGATGAGTACTTATTGTATGCTTATTTGTTTGTCTGCGATAGAATACCTGGAGTGCGCCGCCTGTTACTTCGAATCGCAAGGTTTCCCGGATCATCAGCAAGGCAAGTAACACTTTGATCATACCTTTCCTACTACCCAGTTTTATTGCATTAGATCAATCCTCAAACATTGCATGATTAGGATCTAATTAAATTGTGGGATGGGAAGTACTTGAGGTAGTACCTATTACCTGTTTATTATCAAACCTTTGGGAGTTACTTCTACGTTTGCTTATTATGCCAGGCTATGCTAGTAGACGTGGATTGGGTGAGTGATATCCATGACAGATGTGAGTTTGTGAAAGTGCAACTATCCCTAGGTGGTTTTGGTAATTCATAACAACATATAGCTCATTGAGCTAATGCTATTCCAAGATGATTATTTCAGGAAAGCTCAATGATTGGCATGGCATGGATGTGAAAGTGGAACCCTCAAAATGCTAAGGACAAAGGATTGGCTCAAGCTCAAAATCTCAAGACTCTTCATTTTATATCTTAGTGATCCAAGATCACATTGAGTCTTTAGGAAAAGCCAATACTATCAAGGAGGGATGAGGTGTTGCTTAATGAGCCTCTTGCTTCATGTGCTTAGTGATATGCTCCAAAACCCTCAACTACTTTCCCATATCCACATATGACCTAAACCCTAAGCCAAACTCGGTCCTACCGATTCTTCCTATCCGGCGCCACCGAGTTTCACTTGTCATAAGCCACTGCCAAACCCTAGCAATTCGGTTCTACCGATAGGGATCTCGGTCTCACCGAGATGGGATTGCAAACTCTCTGTTTCCCTTTCGTAAATTTTCGGTCTCACCGAAAGAGCGAATCGGTCCCACCGAGATTGCAATGTAAATTCAGTGTTTCCCCTTTGTAACTTTTCGGTCTCACCGAAAGAGCAAATTGGTCCCACCGAGTTTGCCTGACCAACTCTCTGGTTAGCTAATTACCAAATTCGGTCTCACCGAGTTTGTGTAATCGGTCTCACGAGATTACGTTATGCCCAAACCCTAACCATATCGGTCCTACCGAGTTGCATGTCAGTCCCACCGAAAATCTCTAACGGTCACTAGGTTTACATTTTCGGTCCGACCGAGTTTGTTGATTCGGTCCCACCGAGATTGGAAAACTGTGTGTAATGGTTGGATTTTATGTGGAGGCTATATATACCCCTCCACCTCCTCTTCATTAAAAAGAGAGAGCCATCAGAACACATACACCATTCCAACTCATATGTTTTGAGAGAGAACCACCTAGTCATGTGTTGAGACCAAGATATTCCATTCCTACCATATGAATCTTGATCTCTAGCCTCTCGAAGTTGCTTTCCACTCAAATCTTCTTTCCACAAAATCCAAATCCTATGAGAGAGAGTTGAGTGTTGGGGAGACTATCATTTGAAGCACAAGAGCAAGGAGTTCATTACCTACACACCATTTGTTACTTCTTGGAGAGTGGTGTCTCCTAGATTGGCTAGGTGTCACTTGGGAGCCTCCGACAAGATTGTGGAGTTGAACCAAGGAGTTTGTAAGGGCAAGGAGATCGCCTACTTTGTGAAGATCTACCGCTAGTGAGGCAAGTCCTGTGTGGGCGATGGCCATGGTGGGATAGACAAGGTTGCTTCTTCGTGGACCCTTTGTGGGTGGTTGCTTCTTCGTGGACCCTTCGTTGGTGGAGCCCTGTGTGGACTCGCGCAACCATTACCCTTCGTGGGTGGAGCCCTGTGCGGACTCGCGCAACCGTTACCCTTTGTGGGTTGAAGTCTCCATCAACATGGATGTACGATAGCACCACCTATCCGAACCACGGGAAAAACATCTGTGTCTCCAATTGCGTTTGAATTCTGCAAACCCTGCCCTTTACATTCTTGCAAGTTGCATGCTTTACTTTCCGCTGCCAATATACTCTTTGCATGCTTGCTTGAATTGTGTGATGATTGCTTGACTTGTCCTAAAGTAGCTAAAATCTGCCAAGAACTAAAATTGGGAAAAGGTTAAGTTTTTATTTGGTCAAGTAGTCTAATCACCCCCCTCTAGACATACTTTCGATCCTACAAGTGGTATCAGAGCTTTGGTCTCCATTTGCTTTGATCTCCATAGCTTTTGGTGGTCATAGCCTTGGTTTCACAACCTAGGAGAGTATGGCGTCTAGCGAGGGAAATTATCATCGTAGAGGTCCCTACTTTGATGGTACTAATTTTGCTAGTTGGAAGCATAAAATGAAAATGCATATTCTTGGACATAACCCCGCCGTTTGGGCTATTGTGTGTGTTGGTTTGCAAGGTGACTTCTTTGATGGGAGAGAACCAAACCGTGAAGCTACCGCGGATGAGTTGAAGATGTTGCAATACAATGCTCAAGCTTGTGATATTCTCTTCAACAGATTGTGCCCCGAAGAATTCAACAAAATCAGCCGTCTTGAGAATGCGAAGGAAATTTGGGACACTTCGATTGATATGCACGAAGGTACCGACTCCGTCAAGGAATCCAAGTTGGATGTGCTTCAAAGCCAACTTGACAAGTTCAAGATGAAGGATGGTGAAGGTGTCGCTGAAATGTACTCTAGGCTTGCTCTCATCACAAATGAGATTGCTGGCTTAGGAAGTGAAGAGATGACCGATAGATTCATCATCAAGAAGATTCTAAGAGCCTTGGATGGAAAATATGATACCGTGTGCACATTGATCCAAATGATGCCCAATTACAAAGATCTCAAGCCAACGGAGGTGATTGGAAGAATTGTTGCTCATGAGATGTCACTTAAGGATAAAGAGGAACTTCACAACAAATCAAGTGGTGCCTATAAAGCCTCATGTGAAGCCCCTACATCATCAAGTGAGAAACAAGACTTCAATGAAGAATTGAGCTTAATGGTGAAGAACTTCAACAAGTTCTACAAGAGTAGAAGAAAAGATAGAAGCTTCAAGTCAAGGTCCTACAATGACAAAAGATCTTCTAGTCGAGAGCGAAACTGCTACAGTTGTGGAAGACTCGGACACTATTCCAATGAGTGTACGACTCCCTACAAGAGAAGATAAGATTCTCCAAAAAGAAGAAGCAAAGAATCACCACCAAGAGAGAGAAGGAGTAGAGATGATCGTTATGAACGAAGATACTCATGGAGAAGCAAGGATTCGGAAAGGAAGGAAAAATCATCAAGGAGCTACACAAGACGAAGACATCAAGCTCATGTTGGTGAATAGGTATCCGGCTCCGACTCCCACAGCCACTCCGAGAGAAGTTATCACTCCAACTCCGAAGATACTCAAGATGAAGGTGTTGCCGGTCTAGCACTTGTGTCAACCAACTCCTACGACATATTTGACTCACCAAATGAAGGAATTGGAAGATGCTTCATGGCCAAAGGTCCTAAGGTAACACACCCCGAGTATGTTGATTTCAATAGTGATGAAGATGACTTGTTAGGTGATGATTTGCTTATTGACAACACTAGTGATGAATACTATGATGAAATGTCAATTAATCATGCTAATCAAGATAAAACGAATGACAATGATAAGGAAAAGATTGAGGCTGTAACTAAAGAACTAAACACTCTTAAGTTAGCTCATGAAACTATCTTCGAAGATCATCAAGAACTTTTAAGAGATCATGAGAAATTACGCTTTGAAAAGCTCAATCTTGAGCAAGAGCATGAGTTCTTAAAAGCAATCAATGATGATCTCCGCAAGAAAAGTTCTTCTTACATTGCCAAGCGTTTACTCTTATCCACTTACATGCCTCAAGTCAAGTCTAGTAACAAGAACAAGAAAGATTCTTCCTCTAGCAGTAACAATGATCATGCTAAATCCAATATTGTTGCTTCTAGTAGTTCTCTTTATTCCACTAATGACTCTCTTAGCCAAGTTACACTTGAGCAAGAAAATAGCTTATTGAAGGGAATTATAGAGAAAGGAGTGTACAAAAGCCTTGCCGGGAGCAAGCAATTCGAGGAAATTGTGCGCAAGCAAGGAATGCACCGGAAGAATCAAGGCGTTGGTTTTGAGCGAAAGTTCAATGCCAATGGAGTTGAGTGGGAAGAAAATCAATACCCCAAGACAAAGTTTGTTCCTCAACAAGAGAAGTATGATACTTCTTTCAAGGGGACACAAGCTCAAGATGATCTTCCACCACAAGACTACAAGCAAAAAGGCAAGGACAAGCTTCAAGAGGAAATTGACGCATTTGAAGAAGCTCCTAAGACCTTAGTCAAGTGGATTCCCAAGACTACTTCAAGTTCCACTTCATCAAGTACGACTACAACTCCAAGGATTCCCATCAAGATGGTGTGGATCCAAAAGAAGAAGAACTAGAGAGTCCTTGAGGGTGACTCCGCCAACATACTTCACTCTTATCATTTTGGCAAGAACAAGTGCAATCAACTTCCACATCCTGCACTAGTTCAAGGAGTCACAAACCCTCTTGTTGGTAAGACAAGGGACAAGGTAACCTAAAAGTTTTCATGGACATCATCTTGTGTGTGCATCACTCTATGTCTATGGATATCCTTGTTTGTTCCTTGTGGGACTAACCCATGTAGGTATTGAAAGTGCAATTCACTCAAATGGATAGCTCCAAGTGATCTACATCAACATTGAGCATCCACATCTTCAACATCTACATGAAGTCATCATCGATGAAACCCAAGGTTAGTTCATCCCTCCAAGGGGGGATATCACATCTAGGGGGAGCTTTACTCTAAGACTTGAGCTAAAGCAACTCTAAAGATGTGAACACAACAATGCTTTACTCTAAGACTTGAGCTAAAGCAACATCTGGTTAGATCTCTTATTTGACTTTTACCTGTGCATTAGATGTGTACTTATTGTATGCTTGTTTGTTTGTCTGTGATAGAATACCCGGAGTGCGCCGCCTGTTACTTCGAATCGCTAGGTTTCTCGGATCATCAGCAAGGCAAGTAACACTTTGATCATACCTTTCCTACTACCCAATTTTATTGCATTAGATCAATCCTCAAACATTGCATGATTAGGATCTAATTAAATTGTGGGATGGGAAGTAGTTGAGGTAGTACCTATTACCTGTTTATTATCAAACCTTTGGGAGTTACTTCTACGTTTGCTTATTATGCCATGCTATGCTAGTAGACGTGGATTGGGTGAGTGATATCCATGACAGATGTGAGTTTGTTAATTAATGGTTTATCTAAGCTGGCAACTTAAACACACATCTGGGTGGATTGAGGCACCTGGGTATTCCAGGACTTGCCTGTTTTCTTTTGGACTGCCACCCAGGCTCAAAGGGATCATGAGACTATTCATACTAGAAACTTCCGTGTGCAGCCACAAGCTATTATGGGCTCTAGCATAGTTGACTAAGTCGTGCGAACTCTTACAGTGGTAGACTAGCAGATGTAGGGGATGTAGGTGGTACGGTCTACCTGATCGTAAGGTGCTAGCGCTTCTGAAAGAGTATGTCTCGGTCATCCGTCTTCTCAAACACCGTGTAGTGCGAGAAACCAACGGAGGCGATCGAGTCTTGTGGGGAGAAGTGCGCAAACCTCTGCAGAGTGTAATAAACTAATCATGGTTAGCCGTGTCCCCGGTTATGGACAATCTTGAGTATCTAGTACTTGGATTATCATGTGAATCTCAACATGTTACCCTAAATTAATTTTGTTGGGCTTTGTTTAATGATGATGCTTAATTGGGATTGAGAATGCTGTCAACCATTCTCAATGTTTAACAACTACCATGATAGTTAAATAAATTTATTCCTTTGAAGTAGGGAAAAATTGGCTTTACGGAAAACTGTAACCATAGAGCTTTCCACCAGCCAAATATGCATATAGTATAGCTGTTCCATTCTATTACTCTCTATGTGTTACCTTGCCAGCATATTTGTAACACCCTCGATGCGACTATAGCTCCCACGTGTCGAGGCACGACTTAGAGACATAATCGCATTGAAGGCATATGTCGCAAATTAGGCAATCTTTACAACATCCCATGTAATATGAATAATAAAGGGGAGAACATAGTTGGCTTACACTCGCCACGTCAATCAAGTACATGAATAACATTACATCATCCAAAACACTCATGGCCCGACTATGGCGCCAAAATAGAAGAAAACCCAACATGCGACAACGGTCCCAATCACCCCCAACAAGGCACCACTACTGATCATCGGGAAAGGAAACGTAGTATCGTTGAGAGTCTTCGTCGAACTCCCACTTGAGCTCATAATCGTCACCTGGAGCGGAATCACCTGGACCTGCATCTAGTATAGTAGGAATCTGTGAGCCACAGGGACTCAGCAATCTCGCACCCTCGCGATCAAAACTATTTAAGCTTATAGGAAGGATAGGCAAATATATGTGGAGCTGCAGCAAGCGACTAGCATATATGGTGGCTAACTTATACGCAAAAGAGAGCAAGAAGAGGAGGCAAAGCGCGAGCTAGAAACTAGAGAGCAACCTACGCAAACATTACTCCAACACCGTGTCCACTTCCCGGACTCCGCCGAGAAGAGGCCATCACGGCTACACACTCAGTTGATTCATTTTAATTAATTAAGGTTCAAGTTATCTACAACCGGACATTAACAAATTCCCATCTACCCATAACCGCAGGCACGGCTTTCGAAAGTTCAAACCCTGCAGGGGAGTCCCAACTTAGCCCATGACAAGCTCTCACGGTCAACGAAGGAATAGACCTCCTCCCAAGACGTTCCGATCAGACTCGGTATCTCGGTAACTCAAGACACTTCGACAGGTTAAAACAAGACCAGCAACACCGCCCGAATGTGCCGACAAATCCCGATAGGAGCTGCACATATCTCTTTCTCAGGGCACACTCAGATGAGCGCTCCATACAACTAAAACCAAACCTCGAGTTTCCCCGAGGGGGCGCTGCGCAGGACTCTAGTTTGGACAAACACTCAGAGGAGCACTGGCCCGGGGGGGTTTAAAAAAAAGATGACCCGCGGGCTCCGGAAACCCGAGGGAAAAAGAGGCTAGGTGGCAAATTGTAAGACCAAGGTTGGGCATTGCTGGAAAAGCTTTAAACAAGGCGAACTATCAAGGGGTTCCCATTATAACCCAACCGCGTAAGGAACGCAAAAACCGGGAACATAACACCGATATGACGGAAACTAGCGCGGCAAGAGTGGAACAAAACACTAGGCGAGAGGCCGAGCCTTCCACCCTTCACCAAGTATATAGATGCATTAAGATGACATGGCAATATAATGATATCCCAACAAGTAAATAAAAGATGTTCCAACAAGGAACGGCCTCCAATCTTCACCTGCAACTAGCAACGCTATAAGAGGGGCTGAGCAAAGCGGTAACATAGCCAATCAATGGTTTGCTAGGACAATGGTGGGTTAGAGGTTTGACATGGCAATTTGGGAGGCTGACAAGCAAAAGGTAGGCATCGTAGCATTGGCATAGCAAAAGAGCGAGCAAACTAGCATAGCAAAGATAGTAGTGATTTCGAGGGTATGATCATCTTGCCTGCACAGTTGTCAGAGTTGACTGGATCCTCAAAAGCAAACTCAACGGGCTCCTCGTTAGCGAACTCATCTCCCGGCTCTACCCAAACAAGACAAACAAGCAACAAGGATACAATCAACCACGTGCAAGGATCAAGCGGTACGATGCAATGATGATATGCTATGCGGGATGCGATGCGGGATGCAAAATGCAAGATATGACAGGAAATGCATGAACCTGGCCTCAACTTGGAATTCCAAGTGTGCCACTGGAAAGATGAGATGAAATAGCTTGAAAACGATATTAAGATCATCGGAATCGGAGTTACGGTTTGGAAATGGCAAGCGTTTTAAGAATGACACCGGTCTGCGATTTACAGCAAGTAGGCATCTAAATGCAATGAGATGAACATGCTACAGCACCCAAACATGACAACAAAATATATGGCAGGGATGCACACAATTTTCTTAACAAAAGTCTAGCACTGAGCTACGGCCAAATCATCCATTAGGAGGTTCAAAAAAGCATGGAAAAAACGCAAATGCAAAACAGATTTCAGACTTAGTGAAATTAACACTTGTCTGAAATCTCAGATCACGAAGCCCTCTTCGGAGCAGCAAAACAACATGATACATGACCTGATTCAGACAAGTAAGAACATGGCATGGAGCTGCTCAACAAGCTTAACAAAAGACCCAAAGTGACCTCGGGCCAAAAGGGTTCACAAAATATACTAACGGGCACACGAACATAGCTAAAACACAATCAGTTTTCAGATTTAGTGAAAACTGAGACATGCTGAAATATAACTCACGAAGGCATGTAAACGAGCTCGATGCACTCACTACGGTGCAAGTTATGGCAAGGCAAGAATACATCCATTAAGAAGGGACAAAATGATAGCTAGAAATGGCAAGAACAATGGCATAGCATGCACGGATCAACTACAATAACATCGGCAAAATCGCAAACAAGTTGATGATCTGCCCAGATTCACAACGAAGCAAAAGTAGAGCTCGATTGACTCAAGCTAGGGCGCTCCATAATTGCAAACAAAGACATGGATGGATAGAGCATAACAATATTAAGAAAACTCCTTTACTGATCATCCTCAAAAGAGGCACGGATCACTAGGAAACAAGCCGAACATCTGGCATCATGAACTAAATAATCCCAGACTTTGTGAAAACTACTAAGTCCCTGTAAACTGATTTACCGGGTGCCTCACTTGCAAGCTTGCACAAGTCACCACACACATCCTAAAAATGCATGGATTGCACCTCTGGAAAGAAGACAAAATCCTTAACAAAACATATGAAGGACTCACAGGCATATCATGCACACAATAATCATGGCAAAAATGACAAAAGTCTAAGATGAACTAGCAGATCTGACAATTAACTCACGAAGCCTCCTTCTAACAGCATTTCGGGCATGAAGATGAACTCAAATCCCAATGATGCAATGGAATGGAATGATGTACTCGTCGATACGAACACTTTGATATGCTATATGCCCAAATCAGAGCTACGGATGCAAAGTTACGAGGCCTCGAACAGGGGCACTTGGACTAAAATTCTGAGGATCACTGTAGCAACCGGGTCGGGGCGCGCCTCCCGAGGCGACCGGTGAAGACGAGGACGGCGGCCAGCGGGGGCGACGTCTGGTGGCCGGGGCGGCGGCGCCGGGGGCCGCGGTGCCCGGAGCCGGGGCCGGCTGCGGGCCGGGCGACGCCGGCGAGCGCCGCGGCGGCTTGGGGCAGCGACGGTGGCTGCGGCGGCCCGGCGACGAGGGCGGCGAAGGGCGGCGTCGGGAGCCAGGCGGCGGCGGCGATGGCGGCGATGGCCGCCGGAGTTGGAAGAGGCGGTGGGGATGGCAGCGAAGGGCGGCGGCGCGAGGATGGGCTCACGGGGGCCCCTCCTGGGCCTCCCGGGCCGGCGGCGGGTGAGGGACGCGGTGGCCACGTGGCGGCTCGCCACTGGCTGCGGGCGGCGGCGGAGGTCGGGTCAGACACGTCTGGCCCGGCAAATTTTGTCCGGCGGCGGCGTGGGGTATGGATCTAGGGTTTCGGAGAGGGGGAGAGATCCGAATTTCGGGGGGTCTATTTATTGGCATAGGGGGAGCTAGGAGAGTACAAATGAGGTGCGGTTTTCGACCACGCGATCGTGATTGAACGCTCTAGGACATGGAGCAGAGTTTGGTGGGTTTTGGGCCAAATTGGAGGGGTGTTGGGCTGCAACACACATGAGGCCTTTTCGGTCCCTCGGTTAACCGTTGGAGTATCAAACGAGGTCCAAATGATACGAAACTTGACAGGCGGTCTACCGATAGTAAACCAAGGCCGCATGACAAGTCTCGGTCCAATTCGGAAATGTTTAATCCCCACACACGAAAGAAAGCTAGAAATGGCCACCGAAGGAGAACGAAGCGCCGGAATGCAAAACGGACAACGGGGAAAATGCTCGAATGCATGAGATGAACACGTATGCAAATGCAATGCACATGATGACATGATATGAGATGCATGAAAACGAAAACAACACATGGAGACAAAGACCCGAACCTGAGAAATAAATATAACTTAACGCCGGAAACAGCAAGAGTTGGAGTACAAATTGGGAAGTTATATCCGGGGCGTTACAACACTCCACCACTACGAAAGGATCTCATCCCGAGATCTAGGACTGAAAGAACGCTGGGTACTCAGAACGGAGGTGATCCTCGCATTCCCAGGTAGCTTCATGGTCGGAATGCTGGGACCACTTGACTTCGAGAAATTTGATTGACTTGTTGCGAGTCTTGCGTTCAGTCTCTTCAAGAATAGCGACTGGGTGCTCACGATAAGACAGATCTTCTTGGAGCTCAATGTCCTCGAAGTTGATTGTGTGGTCAGGAGTCTTGAAGCACTTTCGAAGCTGAGAGACATGGAACACATCATGAACATTTGCAAAGTTTGAAGGAAGCTCGAGTTGATAGGCGAGGTCGCCTCTCTTGCTGACAATCTTGAAAGGTCCCACATATCTAGGGGCAAGCTTCCCTTTGATACCGAAGCGACGAGTACCTTTCATAGGAGAGACATGGAGGTAAACATGATCTCCGATCTCGAAAGCCAAATCATGGTGCTTACTATCATAGTAGCTCTTCTGGTGGGATTGGGCTGCTTTGAGGTTGTCACGAATGACTTTGCACATTTCTTCTGCTTCTGTGATTAAGTCATTACCCAAAAGCTGACGTTCACCGGTTTCAGACAAGTTGAGAGGGGTACGACACTTCCTGCCATACAGAATTTCAAATGGGGCCTTGCCCGCACTTGCTTGAAAACTATTGTTGTAGGAGAATTCAGCATAAGGAAGACAATCCTCCCACTTCAAACCGAAGGAGATCACACAAGCCCTGAGCATATATTCAAGAATCTGGTTGACACGCTCGACTTGACCGCTTGTTTGAGGATGGAAAGCAGTGTTGAAGCGGATGTTAGTGCCCATGGACTTCTGAAAAGAATCCCAAAACTTGGAGGTAAAGATGCTGCCACGTTCTGAAGATATCACTTGAGGAATACCGTGCAGAGAGACAATACGAGAGGTATAGAGTTCCGCCAATTGAGCTGCAGTGATCGACTCTTTGATAGGCAGAAAGTGAGCCACTTTGGTGAGTTTGTCGATGACAATGAATATAGCATCATTGCCATGCTTGGACTTTGGAAACCCAGTCACGAAGTCCATTTCAATGTGGTCAAACTTCCACTCCGGAATGGCAAGAGGTTGGAGGAGACCTGCTGGCCTTTGATGTTCTGCCTTCACTCTTCTGCAAACATCACATTCATTCACGAATTGAGCGATCTCGCGCTTCATTCGAGTCCACCAATAAGCCTGCTTAAGGTCCTGATACATCTTCGTACTCCCAGGGTGGATGGAGAGGAGAGAATTGTGAGCCTCGTTCATGATCACTTTACGGAGGTCACCTTTGGGCACAACAATACGATCCTCGAAGAAGAGAGTGTCCTTGTCATCAAGGCGGTAGCACTTGTACTTGGACTGACTCTTGGCAATCCCAATCTTCACCTTTTTCACCATAGCATCAAGAAGCTGAGCTTGGCGAATCTGGTCTTCCAAGGTAGGAGAGACTTGGAGGTTGGCGAGGAAACCTTGAGGAACAACTTGTAGATTAAGTTTGAGGAAGGCTTCACAAAGCTCGGGTTGATAAGGCTTGAGAATAAGACTATTGCAGTAAGCCTTCCTGCTCAATGCGTCAGCAATCACATTAGCCTTGCCTGGAATATACTCGATACTCGGATTATACTCTTGAATCATTTCGACCCATCGAGTTTTCCTGAGGTTGAGATTAGGCTGAGTGAAGATGTACTTGAGACTCTTGTGATCAGTGAAAATGTCCACTTTTCTTCCCAATAGAAGATGTCTCCAAGTCAAAAGAGCATGCACAACTGCCGCCAACTCGAGATCATGAGTGGGGTAGTTCTTCTCATTAGGCTTCAGCTGGCGAGATGTATAAGCAACAACTTTCTTCTCTTGCATCAAAACTGCGCCAAGACCTTGGAGAGAGGCATCACAAAAGACCTCGTACGGCTTGGATTCATCAGGTGGAGTCAAAACTGGAGCAGTGATCAACTTCTCTTTCAAAGTGTTGAAAGCAATATCACACTCCGGAGACCAAACGTACTTGACGTGCTTCTGAAGAAGATTTGAGAGAGGCTTCGCGATCTTAGAAAAGTTTTCAACAAATCTTCGGCAATAGCTTGCGAGACCGAGAAAACTGCGGAGTTGCTTCACGTTCTGAGGAGGTTCCCAATTCACAATTGCAGACACCTTCTCAGGATTCACGGCAATGCCCTTGGCAGAGATGATATGACCAAGATAAAGAACGTCATCGAGCCAAAATTCACACTTGGAGAACTTGGCGTAGAACTGATGTTCCCTAAGCTTATCAAGAACCAAACGCAAGTGCTTGGCATGATCTTCCTTGTTCTTCGAGAAAACCAGAATGTCGTCGAGATAGACCAAAACAAAGTCATTGGTGTAGGCATTGAAGATGAAATTCATCATACGAGAGAACGTCGGAGGAGCGTTGGCAAGGCCAAAAGACATGACAGTGTATTCATATGAACCAAAGCTTGTTCTGAATGCTGTCTTGGGAATATCTTCTTCACGAATGCGAATCTGGTGATAGCCCATACGAAGATCAAGCTTGGAGAATACTTGGGCACCTTTGAGTTGTTTGAACAGCTCATTGATGTTGGGAAGTGGGTATTTGTTCTTGATGGTCTTCTTGTTCACTGGACGGTAATCAACACAAAGTCGGTCCGTTCCATCCTTCTTCTTCACAAAAAGAACACCACAACCCCACGGAGAAGAACTAGGCCGGATAAGACCCATTTTCTCTTGCATATCGAGTTGCTTCTTCAGCTCCTTCAACTCTTCAGGTCCGAGCTTGTAAGGACGTTTGCACACAGGTTCCGTGCCAGGCTCAAGTTCAATAACGAATTCAACTGGCCGGTGCGGAGGCATTCCTAGGAGCTCTTCTGGAAAGACGTCTTGATATTCGCAAATGACTGGAATTTGAGAGATGGCATCCAATTCACCCTTTTCATTAAGAGAAAACAGACGGATAGTATTATCCCGAGCGGCAAAGACAATTACATCCTCAGACGAATGAGTCAATTGAATCTGCCTGGCAGCACAATCAAGATGTGCCTTGTGCTTAGAAAGCCAATCCATTCCGAGAATAAGATCAATATCTGAGTTACCGAGAACAATTGGGGAAGAAAGGAACTTGTAGTCACCCAAAGTGATAGTAACCTCAGGGACGCAGGTGTTAGCTGTCATCTGCTTGCCCGGTGACACAATTTGCAAGGAACTTTGCAGATACTGATAATCACACTCATACTTTGATGCAAAAGGTTTGGAAATGAAGCAATGCGATGCACCCGTGTCAAAAAGAACTTTTGCAGGAATATCATTAACAGGAAGGTTACCCATGATCACATCTGGTGAGTCCTCTGCCTGAGCTGCATTCACCATATTGACCTTGGCATGTTTGGGGTTATGCTTGACCATTGCTGTACTTGCCGATCTGACAGGAGGAGGAGGAGAAAGACGCCTCTGGTTGAGACACTTGTTGGCATAGTGACCCTTCTGTTGGCACTTGTTGCATGTGACCTCTGAAAGCGGACGGTGATACAGAGCACTCGATCTTGGAGCTTGAGACGAAGCCTTGTTCTGAAAGCCAGGGTTGGGTGGGTGGGAAGAACCACTGCCACCTTTGCTCTTGTGCTGATACGGCTGACGGAACGGAGGAGGAGGAAGCCAAAACTTCTGCTGCTTGGCCACTTGAGTAGAGGAAGAAGGAGTAACATCTCTGACTCGCTTCTTGGAAGCATCACACCTCAACTGAGCAGCCTCTTGCTTCAGTGCCATGTTGTAGAACTCATCGTATCTCAAGGGCTCAAAGAGAACAAGAGCGAGCTGAATATCTTCTCTGAGACAACCCCTGAACTGATATATCATGCTCTTCTCATCAGGCACGTCCTGCTTGGCAAAGCGGGCGAGCTTCTGGAACAACTTGTTGTAGTCATAGACAGACAAAGAGCCTTGCTTCAGATTGCGGAATTCCTCATGCTTGCTTTCAACCACACTCTGCGGAATATGATGAGCTCGGAAATCTCGACGGAAATCATCCCAAGTGATAACACGTCCACCTCTGGAGTCCTTGTACTGCTGGAACCATTCTACAGCTTGATCTTTGAGTTGGAAGGAAGCGAACTTGACAAAGTCCTCAGGCCTGACGTTACTGCACTCGAAATGCTTACACAGATCCACAAGCCAATCGTCAGCATCGGTTGCCTCAACACAATTGCTGAAAGTCTTTGGCCCGTTAGCAAGGAACTGGTTGAGTGTAGCAAAGTGAATCTGATTGCTGCCTTGATTCCCTTGACTGCCTTGATTGTGCTCTTGAAGAATTTGCATGATCATCTGTGTGTTTGCATTGGTTGCGGCCATCACAGCTTGCCATGCCTCCGGAGGAGGTGGAGGTGGTGGCGGATCTTGATTCTGGTTCTGACTGGTGCTCTTAGCGGGAGCCATCCTGAAGAGGTTGACCACCGTTAGCACATACACAGATAAATGAAGCTGAAACCAATGGAATGGAAATTGCAACATAAAGTCTTCAGATCCGAACAAAATGAACGAATGCATTCCTCTTGAAGTGGTCACATATCCCTAAATTGCGAAGCCACGTAGAATTAAGGTAGAGAAATAAATCAACAAGGTACGGATCAAGAACGAATAATCGGTAAGGAATCCCAATCTCAAACCAATATCCGTGGAAGAAGAACTAGAGCTACTAGAATTCCCACCTATGAAACTTCTGAACCTTTCCGGTTATGCAATCAGGTGTTAGGGATACAGGGGAAGCATAATATCTCACCCAAACTAGCAAATCCTACATCCAGCTGTATCCATCCTTCAACACATAACCCAGAAACCTTCGGAAACCATCTACCTCAACCTTCGAAAAGCATCCGTTATACAAGTTATGGCGATACTCCCGAACTCCCGCCCCAGTACTGGGTGGCGTCAAGGTTATCTCACCAACGAACTGCATAAAAGAGATTTTCGATGTCGGCGAACATATCTCAAGTATTCCAGAATTGCAACGATAAAATTATGATGACAACACCTCAGAGCTCAACTCCCCGGGACATTTCCACTAAACCCCTGACAGGAGGCACCAAGACAATGTTCTCATCATAAGCCATCGGAACGATTCCAAGATACTCGTGTGATCCTAAAATTTTTTTTGTGAAATTTGAGAAGAGAAGAGTCAAAACTCTACGTCAGGATGCCTTACCAGAGCGATGAGGAGACTAGGAAGTAAAAAGAATTCCTAAACTCTCCGATATATAATTCCTAAAGACTCGAAACATTTTTCTAGACACAACTCGGCCGCTAAAAACGATCAAGCAATGGGGCTCCTAAGGTCGGGGAAGGCTCTGATACCAACTTGTAACACCCTCGATGCGACTATAGCTCCCACGTGTCGAGGCACGACTTAGAGACATAATCGCATTGAAGGCATATGTCGCAAGTTAGGCAATCTTTACAACATCCCATGTAATATGAATAATAAAGGGGAGAACATAGTTGGCTTACACTCGCCATGTCAATCAAGTACATAAATAACATTACATCATCCAAAACACTCATGGCCCGACTACGGCGCCAAAATAGAAGAAAACCCAACATGCGACAACGGTCCCAATCACCCCCAACTAGGCACCACTACTGATCATTGGGAAAGGAAACGTAGTATCGTTGAGAGTCTTCGTCGAACTCCCACTTGAGCTCATAATCGTCACCTGGAGCGGAATCACCTGGACCTGCATCTAGTATAGTAGGAATCTATGATCCACAGGGACTCAGCAATCTCGCACCCTCGCGATCAAAACTATTTAAGCTTATAGGAAGGATAGGCAAATATATGTGGAGCTGCATCAAGCGACTAGCATATATGGTGGCTAACTTATACGCAAAAGAGAGCGAGAAGAGGAGGCAAAGCGCGAGCGAGAAACTAGAGAGCAACATGCGCAAACATTACTCCAACACCGTGTCCACTTCCCGGACTCCACCGAGAAGAGGCCATCACGGCTACACACTCAGTTGATTCATTTTAATTAATTAAGGTTCAAGTTATCTACAACCGGACATTAACAAATTCTCATCTGCCCATAACCGCGAGCACGACTTTCGAAAGTTCAAACCCTCCAGGGGAGTCCCAACTTAGCCCATGACAAGCTCTCATGGTCAACGAAGGAATAGACCTCCTCCCAAGACGTTCCGATCAGACTCGGTATCTCGGTAACTCAAGACACTTCGACAGGTTAAAACAAGACCAGCAACACCGCCCGAATGTGCCGACAAATCCCGATAGGAGCTGCACATATCTCTTTCTCAGGGCACACTTAGATGAGCGCTCCATACAACTAAAACCAAACCTCGAGTTTCCCCGAGGGGGCACTGCACAGGACTCTAGTTTGGACCAACACTCAGAGGAGCACTGGCCCGGGGGGGTTTAAAAAAAAGATGACCCGCGGGCTTCAGAAACCCGAGGGAAAAAGAGGCTAGGTGGAAAATGGTAAGACCAAGGTTGGGCATTGCTGGAAAAGCTTTAAACAAGGAGAACTATCAAGGGGTTCCCATTATAAACCAACCGCGTAAAGAACGCAAAAACCGGGAACATAACACCGATATGACGGAAACTAGGGCGGCAAGAGTGGAACAAAACACTAGGCGAGAGGCCGAGCCTTCCACCCTTCACCAAGTATATAGATGCATTAAGATGACATGGCAATATAATGATATCCCAACAAGTAAATAAAAGATGTTCCAACAAGGAACAACCTCCAATCTTCACCTGCAACTAGCAACGCTATAAGAGGGGTTGAGCAAAGCGGTAACATAGCCAATCAACGGTTTGCTAGGACAATGGTGGGTTAGAGGTTTGACATGGCAATTTGGGAGGCTGACAAGCAAAAGGTAGGCATCGTAGCATTGGCATAGCAAAAGAGCAAGCAAACTAGCATAGCAAAGATAGTAGTGATTTCGAGGGTATGATCATCTTGCCTGCACAGTTGTCAGAGTTGACTGGATCCTCAAAAGCAAACTGAACGGGCTCCTCGTTAGCAAACTCGTCTCCCGGCTCTACCCAAACAAGACAAACAAGCAACAAGGATACAATCAACCACGTGCAAGGATCAAGCGATACGATGCAATGATGATATGCTATGTGGGATGCGATGCGGGATGCAAAATGCAAGATATGACAGGAAATGCATGAACATGGCCTCAACTTGGAATTGCAAGTGTGCCACTGGAAATATGAGATGAAATCGCTTGAAAACGATATTAAGATCATCGGAATCGGAGTTACGGTTTGGAAATGGCAAGCGTTTTAAGAATGACACCGGTCTACGATTTACAGCAAGTAGGCATCTAAATGCAATGAGATGAACATGCTACAGCATCCAAACATGACAACAAAATATATGGCAGGGATGCACACAAGATGCTTAAATAAAGTCTAGCACTGAGCTACTGCCAAATCATCCATTAGGAGGTTCAAACAAGCATGGCAAAAACGCAAATGCAAAACAGATTTCAGACTTGGTGAAATTAACACTTGTCTGAAATCTCAGATCACGAAGCCCTCTTCGGAGCAGCAAAACAACATGATACATGACCTGATTAAGACAAGTAAGAACATGGCATGGATCTACTCAACAAGCTTAACAAAAGACCCAAAGTGACCTGGGGCCAAAAGGGTTCACAAAATATACTAACGGGCACACGAACATAGCTAAAACACAATCAGTTTTCAGAATTAGTGAAAACTGAGACATGCTGAAATATAACTCACGAAGGCATGTAAACGAGCTCGATGCACTCACTACGGTGCAAGTCATGGAAAGGCAAGCATACATCCATTAAGAAGGGACAAAATGATAGCTAGACATGGCAAGAATAATGGCATAGCATGCACGGATCAACTACAATAACATCGGCAAAATCGCAAACAAGTTGACGATCTGCCCAGATTCACAACGAAGCAAAAGTAGAGCTCGATTGACTCAAGCTAGGACGCTCCATAATTGCAAACAAAGACGTGAATGGATAGAGCATAACAAGATTAACAAAACTCCTTTACTGATCATCCTCAAAAGAGGCACGGATCACTAGGAAACAAGCTGAACATCTGGCATCATGAACTAAATAATCCCAGACTTAGTGAAAACTACTAAGTCCTTGAAAACTGATTTACCAGGTGCCTCACTTTGCAAGCTTGCACAAGTCACCACACACATCCTAAAAATGCATGGGTTGCACCTCTGAAAAGATGACAAAATCCTTAACAAAACATATGAAGGACTCACAGGCATATCATGCACAAAATAATCATGGCAAAAATGACAAAAGTCTAAGATGAACTAGCAGATCTGACAATTAACTCACGAAGCCTCCTTCTAACAGCATTTCGGGCATCAAGATGAACTCAAATGCAAATGATGCAATGTAATGAAATGATATACTCGTTGAGGCGAACATTTTGATATGCTATATGCCCAAATTGGAGCTACGGATGCAAAGTTACGGAGCCTCGAACAGGGGCACTTGGACTAAAATTCTGAGAACTTGGTGAAAAAAAACTACCCAGATCTGGATCTAGGGTTTTGGATCACTGTAGCAACCGGGTCGGGGCACGCCTCCCGAGGCAACTCCGGCGAAGACGAGGACGGAGGCCGGTGGGGGCGACGTCCGGTGGCCGGGGCGGCGGTGTCGGGGGCCGCGGTGGCCGGAGCCGGGGCCGGCTGCGGGCCGGGCGACGCCGGCGAGCTCCGCGGCGGCTTGGGGCGGCGACGGTGGCTGCGGCGGCCCGGCGACGAGGGCGGCATCGGGAGCCTGGCGGCGGAGGCGATGGCGGCGATGGCGGCTCCGGCCGCCGGAGTTGGAAGAGGCGGCGGGGATGGCAGCGAAGGGCGGCGGCGCGAGGATGGGCTCGCGGGGGCCCCTCCTGGGCCTCCCGGGCCGGTGGCGGGTGAGGGACGCGGCGGCCACATGGCGGCTCGCCATTGGCTGCGGGCGGCGGCGGAGGTCGGGTCGGACACGTCCGGCCCGGAAAATTTTGTCCGGCGGCGGTGTGGGGAATGGATCTAGGGTTTCGGAGAGGGGGAGAGATCCGAATTTCGGGGGGTCTATTTATAGGCATAGGGGGAGCTAGGAGAGTCCAAATGAGGTGCGGTTTTCGGCCACGTGATCGTGATCGAACGCTCTAGGACATGGAGCAGAGTTTGGTGGGTTTTGCGCCAAATTGGAGGAGTGTTGGGCTGCAACACACACGAGGCCTTTTCGGTCCCTCGGTTAACCGTTGGAGTATCAAACGAAGTCCAAATGATACGAGACTTGACAGGCGGTCTACCGATAGTAAACCAAGGCCGCATGACAAGTCTCGGTCCAATCCGGAAATGTTTAATCCCCACACATGAAAGAAAGCTAGAAATGGCCACCGAAGGAGAACGAAGAGCCGGAATGCAAAACGGACAACGGGGAAAATGCTCGAATGCATGAGATGAACACGTATGCAAATGCAATGCACATGATGACATATGAGATGCATGAAAACGAAAACAACACACGGAGACAAAGACCCGAACCCGAGAAATAAATATAACTTAACGCCGGAAACGGCAAGAGTTGGAGTACAAATGGGGAAAGTTATATCCGGGGCGTTACAATATTCCATGTGCTGACCCGTTTCGGGCTGCAACGTTAATGTTGCAGACTTTTCAGACAACGATTAAGGAGTTTTTAGGTCGTGGTTCTATACTCAGTGATGCCGTTGGAGTTGATGGACTCGCTTATCTTCCAAGCCTTCCGCTGTTATCGTTATTAGATGGCCTTAAGCCATATTTATTGTAATAAGTTCTCTATGGAGACACTGGATGTAATAAGTGTGTGATTGCTACTCTGTTATAAATCCTCCGAGTACTGTGTGGTGTCAGCATTACTGATCCAGGGATGACACCGGAGCACAGAGATCAGACTGTTTGAGGTCTGGTCGCTACAAAACAGCCACCATACCTACCTATTATGGCATTTCCATAGCCATTCCGAGATATATTGCCATGCAACTTTCCACCATTCCGTTCATCATGACACATTCATCATTGTCATATTGCTTAGCATGATCATGTAGTTCACATAGTATTTGTGGCAAAGCCACCATTCATAATTCTTTCATACATGTCACTCTTGGTTCATTGCATATCCTGGTACACCGCCGGAGGCATTCATATAGAGTCATATCTTGTTCTAAGTAACGAGTTGTAATCATTGAGTTGTAAATAAATAGAAGTGTGATGATCATCATTCATAGAGCATTGTCCCGCCAAAAAATAAAGGCCAAAAAAAGAAAGGCCATATATATATATATATATATATAAAGAAGGGACAATGCTACTATCCTTTTCCCACACTTGTGCTTCAAAGTAGCACCACAATCTTCATGATAGAGAGTCTTTTGTTTTGTCACTTTCATATACTAGTGGGAATTTTTCATTATAGAACTTGGCTTGTATATTCCAACAATGGGCCTCCTCAAGTGCCCTAGGTCTTCGTGAGAAAGCAAGTTGGATGCACACCCACTTAGTTTCTTTTGTTGAGCTTTCATACATTTATAGCTCTAGTGCATCCGTTGCATGGCAATCCCTACTCCTTGCATTAACATCAATCGATGGGCATCTCCATAGCCCATTTATTAGCCTCGTTGATGTGAGACTTTCTCCTTTTTTGTCTTCTCCACATAACCCCCATCATCATATTCTATTCCACCCATAGTGCTATATCCATGGCTCGCGCTCATGTTGCGTGAAAGTTTATAGGTTTGAGATTACTAAAAGTATGAAACAATTGCATGGCTTGTCATCGGGGTTGTGCATGATGAGAGCATTCTTGTGTGACGAAAATGGAGCATGACTAAACAATATGATTTTGTAGGGATGAACTTTCTTTGGCCATGTTATTTTGAGAGGACATAATTGCTTAGTTAGTATGCTTGAAGTATTATTATTGTTATGTCAATATGAAATTTTATCTTGAATCTTCCGGATCTGAATATTCATACCACAATTAAGAAGAATTACATTAAAATTATGCCAAGTAGCACTCTGCATCAAATCTGTTTTTATCATTTACCTACTCGAGGACGAGCAGGAATTAAGCTTGGGGATGCTTGATACGTCTCCAACGTATCTATAATTTTTGATTGCTCCATGCTATATTATCTACTGTTTTGGACATTATTGGGCTTTATTATCCACTTTTATATTATTTTTTGGGACTAACCTATTAACCGGAGGCCCAGCCCAGAATTGTTGTTTTTTTGCCTATTTTAGGGTTTCGAAGAAAAGGAATATCAAACGGAGTCCAAACGGAATGAAACCTTCGGGGACGTGATTTTCTCACCAAACATGATCCAGGAGACTTGGACCCTACGTCAAGACACAAAAGAGGAGGCCACAAGGTAGGGGGCGCGCCTACTCCCAGGTGCGCCCTCCACCCTCATGGGCCCCCTGTTGCTCCACCGACGTACTCCTTCCTCCTCTATATACCAACATACCCCCAAACGACCAGATACGGAGCCAAAACCCTAATTCCACCGCCGCAACTTTCTGTATCCAGGAGATCCCATCTTGGGGCCTGTTCCAGAGCTCCGCCGGAGGGGGTATCCATCACGGAGGGCTTCTACATCATCACCATAGCCCCTCCGATGAAGTGTGAGTAGTTCACCTCAGACCTACGGGTCCGTAGTTATTAGCTAGATGGCTTCTTCTCTCTTTTTGGATCTCAATAAAATGTTCTCCCCCTCTCTTGTGGAGATCTATTCAATGTAATCTTCTTTTTACGGTGTGTTTGTTGAGACCGATGAATTGTGGGTTTATGATCAAGTCTATCTATGAACAATATTTGAATCTTCTCTGAATTCTTTTATGTATGATTGGTTATCTTTTCAAGTCTCTTCGAATTATCAGTTTGGTTTGGCCTACTAGATTGATCTTTCTTGCAATGGGTGAAGTGCTTAGCTTTGGGTTCAATCTTGTGGTGTCCTTTCCCAGTGACAGTAGGGGCAGCAAGACACGTATTGTATTGTTGCCATCGAGGATAACAAGATGGGGTTTTCATCATATTGCATGAGTTTATCCCTCTACATCATGTCATCTTGCATAAGGTGTTACTCTGTTTTGATTAACTTAATACTCTAGATGCATGCTGGATAGCGGTCGATGAGTGGAGTAATAGTAGTAGATGTAGGCAGGTGTCAGTCTACTTGTCTTGGATGTGATGCCTATATACATGATCATGCCTAGATATTCTCATAACTATGCTCAATTCTGTCAATTGATCAACAGTAATTCGTTCACCCATCGTAGAATACTTATGCTCTTGAGAGAAGCCACTAGTGAAACCTATGGCCCCCGGGTCTATCTTCATCATATTAATCTTCCAATACTTAGTTATTTCCTTTGCTTTTTTACTTTGCTTTTATTTTACTTTGCATCTTTATCATAAAAATACCAAAAATATCATCTTATCATATCTATCAGATCTCACTCTCGTAAGTGGCCGTGTAGGGATTGACAACATCTTATCGCGTTGGTTGCGAGGATTTATTTGTTTTGTGCAGGTACGAGGGACTCGCGCGTAGCCTCCTACTGGATTGATACCTTGGTTCTCAAAAACTGAGGGAAATACTTACGCAGTGCTCAAGAGGTAGTAGAGGGGAAAAGGAAGGAGAGGGAGAGGGAGAGGGAAAGGGGGGCGCCGCCCCCTCCCCTAGTCCAATTCAGACTCCATGGGGGGGGCACCCCTTGCGGGCTCCTCTCTCCCTCCACTAAGGCCCATGTAGGCCCAATACTTCCCTGGGGGTTCCGATAACCCCTCGGTACTCCGGTAAAATACCCGAACCACTTGAAACCATTCTGATGCCCGAATACTACCTTCCAATATATGAATCTTTACCTCATGATCATTTCAAGGCTCCTTGTCATGTCCGTGATCTCATCCGGGACTCTGAACAAACTTTGGTCACCAAAACAGATAACTCATAATACAAATTGTCATCGAACATTAAGCGTGCGGACCCTATGGGTTCGAGAACTATGTAGACATGATAGAGACACATCTCCGGTCAATAACCAACAACGGAACATGTATGCTCATATTGGTTCCTACATATTCTACGAAGATCTTTATCGGTCAAACCGCAATAACAACATACGTTATTCCCTCTGTCATCGGTATGCTACTTGCCCGAGATTCCTCGTCGGTATCATCATACCTAGGTCAATATCATTACCGGCAAGTTTCTTTACTCGTCCTGTAATGCATCATCCCGTAATTAACTCATTAGTCACATTTCTTGAAAGGATTATAGTGATGTACATTGCCGAGAGGGCCCAGAGATACTTCTCTGATACACGGAGTGACAAATCCTAATCTTGATCTATGCCAACCCAAAACACCTTCGGAGACACCTATAGAGCATATTTATAATCACCCAGTTACGTTGTGAAGTTTTATAGCACACAAGGTGTTCCTCCGGTATCCGGGAGTTGCATAATATCATAGTCAGAGGAATATCTATAAGCCATGAAGAAAGCAATAGCAATAAAACTTAACAATAATTATGATAAGCGAACAGATGGTCTTGTCCATCACATCATTCTCTAATACTGTGATCCCGTTCATCAAATGACAAAACATGTCTATGGTTAGGGAACTTAACCATCTTTGATTAACGAGCTAGTCAAGTAGAGGCATACTAGGGACACTCTATTTTGACTATGTATTCACACATGTACTAAGTTTCTGGTTAATACAATTCTAGCATGAATAATAAACATTTATCATGATATAAGGAAATGTAAATAACAACTTTATTATTGCCTCTAGGGCATATTTCCTTCAAACATGGCACGTAACCGCGTTTGCTGTCCTGCCGTTAATCTTTCCGCAAGAAGATGAAGGCACTGATGACCTGGTGAGGTGACGTGCGTGGACCAGGCCATGAGTTAGAGCTCGATCTCTTATATTTATCAGTGCTACAGGGACGGACGAGCATAGGTGTCGTGCCTAGAGCCCCCTTTGTGGGATGAGCAAAAGGCGGGTTAGCAACACGCGGAGGCCGCGAAGGGCGACTCCATAGATTGCGGGACAACGGAGATTACGCCAATAACCATGATAACACAGGCAAGCATACTGGTCCTAGATACATAAAAATAAATGGTCTAGCCATGGGACTGACCCTGGTGGCCTGGGGATGATGCAGCCCGTGGGGCGCCCCCAACTGAACAAACGAAAAAGTATCACCTGGCACCGTCGCTGAAAAAGTGTTGGAGTAGCTGAAGACGCGTGCTGCAGAAGTCGCTCCTCATGAGTCGCCAATGTCCTGAGCCTCATGAGGCTATGGAGGGTCGAGAGGCTCGCGAGGGTCCAGCGCCTACTCCGATAGGATCACCAGGTGCCTGGCCTCATGAGCCGCCAGGACGCCCCACATGTAGCGCTGATGCGCGGCAGCCCTGTTTAGCAGACCGAAAGGAATACAATTATAGCTGTGAGGGGGGCCCTCGCACAGGCCAACATGGGACAGCCAGAAGAGCTCCTGAGATGCGGCCCTGTTGAACCCTGGGATGTTGACGCAGACGTGCAGCTCACTGCCCTTGTCAGGGGCGGGAGCTACGCTGGGGTGTGCGGGGCGATGCTCGCCTCACACGACTCTTGCCTCCTGAAGCTCCTTGATTCCCTTGGTGATGAACTCCTGAGCGCCTAGCAGCTCGCGCCCTGCACTCTCTCCACGGAAGCATGCATTGAAGCATGCCTCCACATAGTGCCCGAACGCCTCCCTCGTGGCACCGGCCAGGTCTGAGGCCCCCAAGAGGAGAGCCCCCGAGCCCAGCCTGAGAGGGTGATACGTCTCCAATGTATCTATAATTTTTGATTGCTCCATGTTGTTTTATTATCACTCTTGGATGTTTTATAATCATTTTATATCATTTTTTGGTACTAGCCTATTGACATAGTGCCAAGTGCCAGTTGTTGTTTTTTCCATGTTTTTTACATCGCAGAAAATCAATATCAAACGGATTCCAAATGCCACGAAACTTCATGGAGATTTTTTATGGACCAGAAGGAAGATGTTGGGCTCTGGTTGCACCTGGGGGAGTCCCAAGGAGGGGACAACCCACCAGGGCGCGCCAGGAGGCGCAGGCATGCCCTGGTGGGTTGTGCCCACCTCGGGTGCCCCCTGACTACCTCTTTGCTCTATAAATACCCCAGAAATCCTAGAACCCTAGGGGAGTCGAAGAAATATTCATACAGCCGGCCCAGAGTCCAGAACCACCAGATCCAATCTAGACACCATCACGGAGGGGTTCACTTCCATTGGTGCCTCTCCGATGATGCGTGATTAGTTCTTTGTAGGCCTTCGGGTCCGTAGTTAGTAGCTAGATGGCTTCATCTCTATTGCTTTATTCTCAATACAATGGTCTCTTGGAGATCCATATGATGTAACTCTTTTGCGGTGTATTTGTTGGGATCGATGAACTTTGAGTTTATGATCAGATCTATCTTTTTATATCCATGAAAGTATTTGAGTTTCTTTGATTTATTTGATGCACGATGTCTTATAGCCTCATATTTCTTCTCTGATATTTGGATTTTGTTTGGCCAACTTGATCTATTTATCGTGCAATGGGAAGATGTGCCTGGTAGTAGGTTCGATCTTACGGTGCTTGATCCTAGTGAAAGAAAGGGAACTAACATGTATGTATCGTTGCTACTAAGGATAAAAAGATGGGATCTATATCTACCGCCATAGATAAACGGATCTCATCTACATCATGTCATCGTTCTTATTGCATTACTCCATTTTCCATGAACTTAATACACTAGATGCATGCTGGATAGCGGTCGATGTGTGGAGTAATAGTAGTAGATGCAAGCAGGAGTCGGTTTACTAATCTTGGACGTGATGCCTATCTAATGATCATTGCCTGGATATCATCATAATTATTTGAGGTTCTATCACTTGCCCAACAGTAATTTTTTCACCCACCGTTTGATATTTTTCTCGAGAGAAGCCACTAGTGAAACCTACCGCCCCCTGGTCTTCTTTCTCATATATTTGCCTTTGCGATCTATTTTTCTCTTGCTTTTATTTTCAGATCTATTAAACCAAAAATACAAAAATACCTTGCTGCAATTTATTTTATTTGGCATTCGATCTATCAATATTTACAGCTCTCTCACGTCCATTTGCCAATTTCTGACACCGTTACCCGAAAGGGATTGACAACCCCTTTTACACGTTAGGTTGCGAGTATTTGTTATTTGTGTCCAGGGGCTGTTTACGTTGTGTTGCTTGGTTCTCCTACTGGTTCGTTAACCTTGGTTTCATATCCGAGAAATACCTACCGCCGCTGTATTGCATCATCCCTTCCTCTTTGGGGAAATACCGACGTAACTTCAAGCGACATCAGAGGGGCGCCGGGTGTGCCTTCCTATGCAAGAGGGGAAGGCACCCCGTTCGTGGGCGTGGGTCCTGAAGCAAGATCGTTGGACGCCCCGTCCTCCTGAGGTCCTTGGCAGAGCAACTACTTCTTCTTCTAGGGGATGACCTCAGGAGGATAGGCGGGGCCCTCGTCATCTGGGTTCTCCACCACTGCATCCTGGTAGGTGCGCTCGAGGGAGCACACCGGATCCTTTTCATCGCAGGCAACCGTGATTATGCCTCCGCTCCCCGACATCTTGACAACATTGTAGCCATGGTGAGTCACGACCATGAACTTGGCCGGGGCCGGGTACCCAAGGGTGGCGTTGTACGGGAGGTGAATGTGGGCAACGTTGAAGTCGATGATCTCAGTGCGGTAGTTGACGTGCTTGCCGAAGGTGACAAGGAGGTGGATCTGCCCTATCGGGGTGGTGGAGATGTCGGTCACTCCTGAGAAAGGCTTGGTATGCTGAAGCTGGTCGTACGACACCTAGAGCCTCTCGAACATCTCGAAGGATAGGACATTGAGTCCCACACCGCCATCGATGAGTGTCTAGGTGACGAGGACGTTGCTGATGGTAGGTGAGCAGATCACTGGGAGTGCACCGGCGGTAGCCGCGCACTTGAGCTCGTCAGTAGAGTTGAAGGTGATGGCATATTTGGACCACTTGAGCGGACACATTGCCTTGAGCTTGGGGAGGGCCGCGTTCACCTCGCGAGAAAACTGCTTGAAGATGCGATGGGAGGCAGGGGCCTGAGGCACTGCCTAGGATGCAAGTGATGGCACGAGGCTCTTGGAAGCCCCCAGCCCCATCATCTTGGTGGTGGTTGAGGGAGTCCTGGACTAAGGGGTCCTCGGGCGTCCGGCCTGTTATCCATGGGCCAGACTGACGGGCTGTGAAGACATGACGGCTGAAGACTGCACCATATCCGGATTGGACTCTACTTGGCCCGGAAGGCAAGCTTGGCGACCAAAGATTCCTTCTTATGTAACCGACTCCATGTAAACCCTAGATCCCCTCGATGTCTATATAAACCGAAGGGGGTAGTCCGGAAAGGATACCACATATCACTACTAGGGAAAACCCTAGTAGTAGCGCAGGTTTTGAGGCTATCAACAGCGCGGGCAGCCGCGGTACCAATAAGGCGCTACAGCTAACTGTTAGTAGTAGCGCGGTTTGCACCCGCGCTACTACTATTGACTATATCAGCAACGCTTTTCCAGAACACGCTACTATTACTTAGTTGTAGCGCTTTCCTAGCCCCGCGCTACTGATATGTGTTTCATCATTTCCCCCTGCTTCCTACCCAGTTTCCTACCCAATTTTAGTTTCAATAAGCTGCAATTTCTAGATACTAGGTACTACTAGATATCAATTTCATATGCATCCTCAAGCAGTACAAAGGTGATCTCGATGACGATCATCATATATAGTTCTAGATGATATCGACGACGATCATCATATGTAATTCTACATGATATCGACGACGATCATCACTATGTAGTTCTAGATGATATAGCCACACACACATATGTTGTTCTAGCTAGATGATATCGACGACGATCATCATCGTCAAGCCTGGGCGGTGGGTGTTCCTGATAGTAATTAGGATGTCCTGTCCAACACGAAGATTCTTGCCAACGAGGAATCTCTTCCACCCAACCGAGTTTTAGTGTGTGCGACCGTCTGTGTCCATGCGGTAAGTATAGGTGGTGACGGAGCCCCTTGCGGTAAGGCGTAGTCCAGCTGAGCCTTCTTCATCAGGCTCGATACCACAACTCACAGATAGGTTCTTTGGAAATTTCTGAATAATAAAAACATATCAATAATAAATAGCCTCGCACATACTCTTGCAAATATATTTCTATTAAGTATAGATTTCTACACTATCAAAAGACACATTACCACACATTTGTACTAATTAAGCATGAATTCTACTAATAAGTATATATGGATTATCTACACTACTAATAGTTCCTTGGATTCTACACTAATAAGCATGTGATCAGACTCTACACTAAAGCATATCATCGACTAGATTCCACAAAGCATATCATTGGACTCTACACTAAGCATATCATTGGATTCACTAAGCATATCATCGGATAATTTGCATTTGTAAGTATAACAATAAAGCATATATATATATATATCATCAAATTACTACAGTCAGTATAACATACAATTTCATGCCGATCGACCATGGTACTTGTCAGGCGGGTCACGAATGGCACCCTGACAAAGTCATCACGTGACGGAATTATGTCCCATAGGTTGCGCACCTCCTCCTCACCCAGCCTCATTCTTTGAGCTACGGTGACTTCATGAAGTGGGTTCTCATCATCTTCATTGAGTGGGTCCTCATTATTTTCATCATCTTCATCATCTTCATTATCTTCGTCATCTTCATCATCTTCCACCAGGTTGAGATAAATGACAGCCAGCTTGGGTCTTTCTCATCTGAAGGAGAAGCTGATCAACTCACCACCAGTAAGACGCATGCGGGCGAGGAAACGGGCCCATCCATCTCCTCCAATCTGCGACATATTGCGTCCTTTCTCGACCTCCATAGTGTACGGCCCCCAGGAGCCTCAAATGTCATAGTGTCTCCTCTTAGCTTGTTGAATTTCAACCTCACATTGCATGTGACGATCTGTGTAAAAAAGCAAAATGACACAATGCAGTAATGCCGACACTAAAAATAAAATAGTTGTTACATTTCATCTAATTTCTTACCGCTGCATGACCGAAACTCGGCTGAAAGTAGATGCCAAACAGCTTGCTAGTTGCAAGGCTGTTGGCGCACCTTGACTTGCACAGTCGACATGGTGGTGGTGGTGGTGGCGCCATTTTCCTAAAGCAATATGAGTAAAGGATTAACGATCCACTTCACATGAAAGAAAAACAGTAGCATGTGATATTTTTGGTTCTTCTTCAGTTATATTTTCATAGTGGAACCCGATCCCAAAAAGTAAATAACAAGCTCTCAATTAACTTACTTACACCTTCTATAATAGAACCAACAGCTAGCAGGCCAATGCCAAATTAGCCAACAAGACTCACAGACAAGTTCTCAATTAGCTTACTAACACCTTCTAGAATATCTCTAGATGATGAGATTCTTCCGCGAGAAGCAATTTCAGGGGCACCTATCGCCAAAAAAACTATTTGGCCCCTACCAAAGGTATAATCCTAAGATTTGTAATAAGTTATCAACCAAACCAAGGTACCACCGACCAAGACACATTTCATCTAATTTGGCCCCTATTGCCTAAGATAACTGATTAAAAAACAAGTGGCAAATTTAATTGGGATTAACTTAGCACTTGCAAACTAAATACTTGTACCACCTACCAAAGCATTTCAACTAAATTGGCACCTACATTTTGCAAAAAATAACTTATTACAGAAAAACAAAAGCATCTAGTTATCCATATGAAATTCGTAAGCCTTCACTGCATCTAGGTAGGGTAACCCTCGGGGGGTGCTGACGAGGAGGGGGGATGGCATGGTGACCTCGGTCGGGGGTGCTGACGAGGGGAAGGTCAGTGACTTTCCTATGAGAGGGGGCGATGACAGCGGCCGACGAGGGGATAAAGTGTAGTAGGCCAAAGGCGCCCGTCCAGAGCTCGCGGGCAGCGACAGAGTGGGCGGCGAGAGGGTGGAGGAGTAGCTAGCAGAGGGGCGGCGAGAGGGGGGAGCATTACCTTCGGCGGCGGTGGTGGTGACGCGTGGTGGAGGAGGAGAAACCCCAACCATAGCTACCGACGTCGGGAGGAGGGGGACGACTGAGAGAGATGAGCGGACAGGGGGCCAGGCCGCATGTTTTGTTTTGCTGTAGCAGTAGCGTGGGTACAGGGAGCGTGCTACTGCTAAGCCCAATATCAGTAGGGCTTTGTCCTGGAAAAAATGTTACTGCTAGGGCTAAGCATCTAAAAACATCAAAAATATACATTGGTCATCATTGATCTTTTTGTGTAGAATCTAAATAGTCAACATGAATCTTCACCGTACCTGTATAGGCACATGTGAAGATTCATATTGTAGCCACAAATACTACACATACAGTTCAATGAAGACCAAGTGCTCGAGATAGTTTGAGAAGTAACATATTTAAGGTGGTAAACACCTTGTTCGCTTAGCAGTATGTGACTGAACTTAATTAGTTGCAAGAGGGGATGATACTTAGCAGCAGCGAGTTTTAAAGAAAAACGCCGCTACAAAGTACTTTAGCAGTAGCGTGTCCAGGAGAAGGGCGCTACTACTATATCTAGACTGAGGGCAACACCGTGGCAATTGCAGTAGTAGCGCTCATTTCACCTAGAGTGCTACTGCTACTGGGCTATTAGTAGCGCCGTTTCCTGGAGCCCGCTACCGCTAATTAGCAGTAGCTTTTGTTTTTAAACCTCACTGCTGCTAAGATTCTGTGTATAAGGTTTTCCCTAGTAGTGTATACTCATTACCATACCCATATAGGCTAGACTTCTAGGGTTTAGCCATTACGATCTCGTGGTAGATCAACTCTTGTAATACTCATATTCATCAAGATCAATCAAGCAGGAAGTAGGGTATTACCTCCATAGAGAGGTCCTGAACCTGGGTAAACATCATGTCCCCCGTCTCCTGTTACCATCGATCCTAGACACATAGTTCGGGACCCCCTACCCGAGATCCGCCGGTTTTGACACCAACATTGGTGCTTTCATTGAGAGTTCCGCTGTGCTGTCGACAAAAGATTCAATGGCCCTTCAATCGTCAATAATGACGTTGTCCAAAGAGGAACCTTCCTCCCTGGACAGATCTTCATATTCGGTGGCTTCGTACTGCGGGCTAACTCGCTTGGCCATCTGGAGCAGATCGACAGCTACGCCCCTAGCCATCAGGTCAGATTCGGAAGCTTGAACTACGTCATGGTTATTTATAAAGACTTGATCTTCGAGGGATTTGAACCCGCGGCGATCGCTCCCCCTCATCCCGATGAACGTGACTTAAATATGTCATCGGATCACACCCAGGAGATGGTCCCTTCAGCTGCAACGACCTTAGAGCCGAAGCAGATCGAGCCATCCGAGGCCGCAGAGTACGCGGAGTTGGAGCCGCACATGGACTCGATGCCATGCAATATTCGCTTTAATGGAACTTCGGACTCGACTCCGGCTATAAGTTCCGGATTGTGTATGCCCGCGGACACCGAGCTAGATTGGTTATCGATCTTCGAGTTCAGCGCCGCTGACGTTTTCCAGCACTCGCCTTTGGGTGACGTGCTAAAATCTTTAAAAAAATGTCCTTGGAGAAGGACTCACAGCCAAATCATGCCCGGTTCGAGCTAGAGACGGATGATGAGGAATCTCGCCACCGTCAATGACTTAACCGACGTGCTTGACTATGGCTCCGAAGACATTGATGGTATGGACGACGATGCTGACAAGGAGCAGGGCCAAGACCCGCCATTCATTGGACGTTGGACGGCTACCTCTTCATATGACGTGTACATGGTTGATACACCTAAAGGATCTGGCGATGACAAAGAAGAGCCAGATGCGAATAAAACCTCCGAGACAAAGTCCAAGCGCCGGCGGCCCAAGCACCGCCCCAAGCCCCGCCGCTCAAAGGACGACAACACTGGCACCAAAGAAAATAGTACTCTGGGCGACGCCGAAAACAATGAAGACCCTGTCGGGGCTACATCCGAATAGGAACACGACAGCAGGCAAGACAACCCTAACAAACAGGCCATAGAAGATGACTCGAAGGATGATAGTTACCGTCCACCCTCTGAGGAGGAGACAAGCCTTGGCAACGAAGACTTCATCGTGCCTGAGGATCCTCTCGAGCAGGAGCGCTTTAAGCATCAGCTCATAGCCACTTCAAGGAGCCTGAAAAAGAAACAACAACAGCTTCAAGCTGAACAAGACCTGCTCGTCGACAGATGGACTGATGTTCTTACAGCCGAGGAATACGGCCTCAACCGCCCAGCCAAGAGCTACCCGAAATGCAGACTGCTACCTCAATTCAATGAGGAGGCGCTGGAGCACATATCTCCCTCACATAATGCGGATCGACCACCAAGTGGTCGGGACAGGGCGGCGGAACGGCCACCCCGCGGTCAGGATAAAGCGGCAACTCAGGCCGAACAGCAGACCGCCCCACCACCCCGTCAAAATAGGGACGGAAGAGTCCGGAGTCATATGTACGACCTCCGACAGACCTTGGATAGTAGAGCAGGACACACAAGATCGATCTACAGAGCATGAGGACGTGCCTCGAGGCACGACGACGGCTACCTATTCGGATGTGACAAACCTAACCACGCTCGGGCCGAATGCCGCAGACGGACTCCTTCAGAGCGCCGCCACGATGCAGCCCGATATAGAGGCGCCGCACACCCGCTCTTCTTCATAGATGAAGTACTGGATCATGAATTCCCCAAGGGGTTCAAGCCCGTCAATATCGAATCATATGACAGCACAGCTGATCCTGCATCATGGATCGAGGATTTCATTCTCCACATCCACATCGCCCGAGGAGACGACCTCCACGCCATCAAATACCTCCCATTAAAACTCAAAGGACCAGCTCGGCACTGGTTAAATAGCCTGCCTGAGAACTCCATCCGCAGCTGGGAGAACTCCATCGGTAACTATTTTAGATTAGAATATACTAATCCTCCAGTACTAGTAGTAGAGCAGAGTCCTGCTCCACTACTACTCTAGTCAAGCAAGTTAGGGCATAGTAGTAGGTACTCTAGGGAGTACCAGTACTGTGATCACTCATGCAAGTTGTCTGGCATCGATATGACCCTACGCTGCTGGTATGTGTCTCGTAAGTCAAGCGGCGTGCTGTAGTCATCATCACCTATCCACTTCCCGCAGCACATATTTGCTTCTCCATCCTTGTCCGCACATAATTGTCCAATCTTCCATCCCCGCTAAGCCGCCTCCCCCTCTTCCGAAACCCAAGCATTAACAATGGCAGAACCGAGCAGCGTCCACTGAAAGAGTGGCTGGAATTCGCTCCCCACAGAGGTAATCAAGCTCATTGTTTCACGCGTGGACAATCTCAGTACCATGCCGCTCGTCGCGTGCTCGTAGGGGCTGTACCATTTACTCAAAGCCCTCAGCCCAGAGCTTTTTAAGCCAGCTCCTTGCTTGCTGATGCCGCCTGATCTTCAGAAATGGCATGTCATGCATCATAACGATTGTAGGGTGGAAAGCATGAACCCTCTTGACTGCGATCCGATCCCCGTCACCATCGACTACATTAACAATATGTACTGGGTCGGCATGAACACGTCTTGGATGGTGCTTGTCGACGGTGGCGGCAGCTGGATGCTCGTGGAGGTCTACACCCGGCGATTGATCCACCTTCCTTCGATTAACACTGCACTGCTTTGGCACCGCGGCCCATAATAGTTGGAATCTTACAGTAGCCAACATGATACCAAGTTTGATTTGCTCAAGGTTGTAATCTGCCAAGTGCCCACAAGATCTATGAATTATAAAGAGTTTAGGCTAATTGCGTTCTTCAACCGCGGTCTCGCCTATGTGACAGGTCACTGCGGTAAGTGGATAAATCTGCACGTCCATCGCAGGATCATACATCCTCCATGGTTCTCTGATGCCATAGAACACAAGGGCTTCGTTTATGCTATCGACTCCTTCTATGGCTGGACGTATTGCTGGCCTACTCCAGTCATCGCTACAAACGGCTGTTACAGCAGTATGTTACTTTCCTATGATATCATGATGGCTTGCTTATATTACTGTCAACATTTACTGAAAAAATCATGCTCATAACATGCTATTCTTAAGGTTGACTACATTAAGAGCCCTTTTTTATTTGACTCCAACTTGATATGATGTTGTAGGCCGCCTAGTGTCCCTACCCTTCCTAATCCCAGAACCTTTCAAAGAAAAGCGGCATGGCAGTTGCAGGTCGTTCGTGTCTCGATCAGACAACGACGAACGATTGATGATCATTCGCACGTACCAGACGTGTTGTTTCACGGAATACAATCATAGTCACTACAAGGTCTTTGAGCAGGATCCCAGCTTCTCTAGGCCTTCAGGAATTTTTTACTAGAGGTTGGTAAGTAGCCTTGGTACACGCTCTCTGTTTCTCGGACTGAATTATCCGATTAACCAGGAGATAACCGATGGCAAGGATCATGATGGCAGCACGGTTTCGTTCATCACGCAAAACTGTGCGTACACAACGTACCATGCGTCTCTGCATGAACCATACCCGGATATGTGTCGCCACGCTCTGCATCCCGAAGTAGGAGAGAGGGTCGCAAGTATCAGACTTCCACCCGCTGGTTGGAGTTTCCCCCGTCAGGCACCCATCTGGTTCAAGCCGTCAGCCAATCTCCACAGCTTAATAAATAGTAACATCTAACTCAGCCAGTTAGTTAGATGCATACAGTTGGTGTAGTAGGATCTTTATTTAGTTTGATGCATACACTTGTTCTTTTTTGGTAGCCCTTTTGTAATGATGGCTGATGTTTGGTTTGGAAGAGAGAGCTGCGTCTTTACTCTTCTGGCCTGCTTACTGCTTCTGTTGCACCCCCAACCCTGGTTGTTGCTGCTATTGTTTTCAATGTACAATCAGTAGTATATTTCGTCTGTTGGTTGAATAAATGTGTTGTTAGAACGACAAACACAATGTTTTGGAAGTCGTTGCACGGTCCGATCCTTTAGTGCCTCGTAATGAACGTAGCGCATACTATTTTTCGTAGGAACACATTTTCCACTTGTTGATAACATGTAAACCACCGATGAAGGCCCAATATAGAGGAGCCCATAATTAACTTGAAGGGAGGCTCTCAGATGAATCCGGCCCAGGTACATGCTCCTGGTCCCCTAAACATAAATAAATAAATAAAGCTAAATGCTCATGCACCAGTTCTTTATATTCACGATTTGACAGGAGGATATTATTTCCTATGATAGTGTCGTTACATTCAGTCGATATAATTCTTAGGCAAAGAGAGCGACCAGTCTTCTTTCTCCCACCATTTTCTTCCTGCAACCAGTGGACCCATGCAAATCGTAGTCAATGTCGTAAATAGTTCCGGTCCATTTTTATTTTTCAATAAGAATGTCCAACCCAGCCCAGCACATTGGCGACAGCACTTTATGCTCCGCCTTGGTGCGCTCACCGCGCTGCCTCCGTCCGGCCTTGTCAACATAGTGAATCAAGAGAGGACTGTAGATGTGAGTATGACAGTACGGACCCACCAGGTCCACTCCCGAACACAAGCAAAGCGCCTCTTTTACTACTCAGATGCACCCCTCGTATTTTTACTCTAATCCACCCTGCTGATATCTAGGACCCACATCATTTTCAACGTATAGTCAATTAACAACAATTTTTTTGAGGATTTGTTCGGAGGAGCAGGCTATAAACTGCATTGTGCAGTCTGTGTTGCCCGTCTAACAACATGACTGTCGGTGTCAAAACTGGCAGATCTCGGGTAGGGGGTCCCGAACTGTGCGTCTAGGCCGTATGGTAACAGGAGGCACGAAGTTTTACCCAAGTTCGGGCCCTGTTGATGGAGGTAAAACCCTACGTCCTGCTTGATTAATATTGATGATATGGGTAGTACAAGAGTAGATCTACCATGAGATCGGAGAGGCTAAACCCTAGAAGCTAGCCTATGGTATGATTGTTGTTCTGTATGTTTTTCTACGGACTAAAACCCTCCGGTTTATATAGACACCGGAGAGGGTTAGGGTTACATAAAGTCGGTTACAATGGTAGGAGATCTACATATTCGTATAGCCAAGCTTGCCTTCCACGCCAAGGAAAGTCCCTCCCGGACACGGGACGAAGTCTTCAATCTTGTATCTTCATAGCCCAGGAGTCCGGCTGAAGGTATAGTCCGGCCATCCGGACACCCCCTAATCCAGGACTCCCTCAGTAGCCCCCGAACCAGGCTTCAATGACGATGAGTCCGGCGCGCAGATTGTCTTCGGCATTGCAAGGCGGGTTCTCCTTCAAATTCTGTGTACCTATCGAATAAAGTCCGATTTCTTGTAAATGTTGCGCTCCTCGGCTTCTACGCCCAATAATGGCCGTCTCCCACGTGTCAAATGAATATGAAAAGTCTGAGTGTTTTTACATCCACACCCCTAGCCGCATAAATGAGCCGCCCATTTAAGGGGACGAGGATTTAGATCCAAACCACACCTTCTCCCCTTCGCGAGTGTTCATCAGAGCGCATCAGACAAAGGTCCATACCACCATGGCCAGCCGTCGCAACTCCTCCTTTCGCCCTTCCAGCCCTCAGCCTGGATATTGGGAGAGATGCTCCATCCCGCATAGCGAGCTAGTGACGCTCCAGACCAAGGGATTTCTCCCCCCGGCCTATATGGTCCCGGTTCGAGCCGGTCTTGCCATCTATAATGGCAGAGAGCAAGCGGAGAGTGCCCCTAATCCCTCCAAAGGAGAGTGAGTATGCCTCGTCCTTTATTTAATAAGAGGGCTCAGATTTCCAATCCATCCGTTTCTTCGAGGGCTCCTAGAGTTCTATGGCCTCCAGCTACACAATCTTACGCCTGCCTCCGTATTGCATATCGCGGGCTTCGTAGCCCTCTGCGAGCTGTTTTTGGGTGTTGAGGCTCATTTCGGGCTGTGGAAAGAGCTATTCTGCCTTGTTCCCCGCTCTCGGAAGGGGTCGATATATCAAGTGGGCGGAGCCGAAGTGTGGCGCATCGCCGGGACCGGATATCTATCCGGAACCCCAAAGAAGGCGTCCGAGGACTGGCCTTCGGAATGGTTTTACATAGAGGACGTCCCGTTGCCGGATCCTGTCCGGATCGGCCTCCCAGAGTTTGACAGTGCTCCCTAAAGAAGCACCTAAGTTGGCGTCCACGGAGCCCTCAGAGGAAAAGTGACAAGGACGTCCGTTACCTGATGAGCCGAATAAGATTGTTAGCTCATTCTGGACTGACCATGATTGGGGTCATGGCCGCATGCATCATGCGAGGGGTGCAGCCGCTACAGTACAGAGGCCACCCCATGTGGGATTTCAATGGGGAGGACGACGCCACCCGCTACGGCCGTAAGGGACCAGATTCGGCTGCGGCCCTAACAAAGACCTTGTCAGCTTTGTACAAGGGAGAAGAGGAGGAATTTCTCCGCGTCAACCCGCAGGGTGGATTTTCTATGTACAATCCCCCAAGCTGGGTAAGTGGTTTACTTGCCCATCCGTTTTATATTCCCGTTGTTAAATATTCAGTCTAATGACTTTAACGCAGGAACTGCGCCAGGCTGTTAAAGAAATAAATAGCCCTCCTCCACAACCCGAGAACCCAGGACGGTCCCTCGACCCGGCCTCTCAAGTGGATCCAGACTTATCTATGGAGCTGATTGATGGAGTGTTCCATCAATTGAGCAAGGACAACGCCTTGGTGGCCATTACGGCCGATTACCCAGGGGTAATCCCAGCCTCCCAGGTAACTGAGATCGAAGTCCCAGTACCCCGAATAGGGGTCCGCCCTCTCGTGTTTTCAGTTTCCTGATTACAACCGAGCTTTGCAGGGGAGGTTTTTGAGACGGGAGGCCGAACCTGCGGCGACAAGCCAACGAGGGGCCACAGGGCCCCGTGGGCAGAAAAGAGGTGCAGTCTGGACCGAGACGTCAGCGCAAAGGTATGGCACACCCCCTTATCCCAGGTGTTATACCTTCAAGGCACGTTAACACTCGTGCTCTCTTCAGGACAAAGAGACCTCGCCGGACTATATCCGGAGAGGCTGCCAATCGCGCCTCCACCAGCCAAGCTCCAAAGCCTGGTCCGGAGGCGGAGGCGAACACAAGGCGCGCACCGGACGCTCCTCCGACGAAGGATGTGGACAGGTTGGCTGCCACCAACTCTGAGGTAGAGAGTGCCATAAACCACACGCGTCGCCGGAGAATTCTTCGCGACGCTTGTTTCTCCCGAGAGGCATTAGATGCCTTCAATTCGGGAGATGCGTACCTCTGTGCCGCTCAAAATGGTCTAGCCAGAGCCATGGAGCAATATGTAAAAGACATACGGGTAAGAAAATTTTGGTAATTATATATATATATACCAGTAGCCCCCGAGACTTGAAACAGTGTGAATAACTGATTTAAGAATCATATGTTATGCAGGTTCTTACAGAAAAGAATTCCCTACTGTCCCAGGAGCTGGAAGAGTGCAAAGCCCAACTTGAGGCCGCACTAGCCGCGGCAGGGGAGCCCAAGGAGACCCCCTCTGGTAATATACACTTCGAAAGATAAGTATTTTGCGAAGCACAGCATGGGTGCGAATCTGACAAATGAAATTGCAGATGGCGCCGGATTGAGTCCGGAAAGGCAACAACTCCTACGCCAGCTGAAGGCTGGGGAGAAGGTGCTGACAAAGGTGAGGCGGGAGAAGAACGATCTCCAAGATGCCAACACCAAGTTGGGCATCGACCTGAAAGATGTTTGTGCCCATTTGTCAGACTCCGTTAAGGAGAATCAGCGGCTTCGGCGTGGCATATTTAGTAAGTGCTTGAACGAACCTTTGGAAAAAAGGTTCGGCGGGGAAGTCGACTAACAGAGTAATGTCTGTAGGTGTGCTAACAGGTCGTCCTGCAGAGGAGATGCCCGGTTCTACGGGGGACCTTCTTCCTGAGCTCTCGCAACTGCTCGAGCGAGTTCGGCAGGCAATGCAAGGCATCGCCCAGGCCTTGTGGACATCCATCTCCATGCCCGGAGGTCTTGGAGAGCTTGCGGAGAAGCTAAAGGGAGCACGGCAGCGCTTCCGATTGTGGAAGATATCGGCCTACCGTCAAGGCGCTAGGGAGGCCTGGGCCATGGTGAAGACGTGGTACACAAAGGCTAACCCCAACCACATGGCCGAGGTCGGTCCTGTGGGGCCCGATGGGAAGGAGATCCCTGTAAGCTTAGTATACGGCCAAGTAGAATTGGCCGCAAAGTATTCCCAGCAGGATTGTAAATTAGACAGCCTGTTAGATGGTATTGAAGAGGAATACAATCAGTCAGAATGACTATGTAATTTAATTGACATTTATAATGCCTTCTAGCCGGATTGTAGATCGTTTGTCATGGCCGACCTTTTCGCTTCAGCCTCGGGACCTAACGGTCCGGAGTGTGTCCGAATTCCCATGCGGTTATATAAGAACCGGGGAATGCGTGGAGACCAGGCGTAGGGGTCATTAGTGCGTAAACAAACAAGTGCCCGACTAGTTATGTTATATTACATGGTTAGTAAGAAACATCTTCCAGGGAGAATAGTTCTGTTAGGGGTTCCTTTCCCTAGGAGGCATGCCCTAAAGTGCATGCCCATTCTGCGAAAAAGACGCGGAAAAAGTATCTGGGGGCACATAAATAAATAAGTGAAAAAATCATCTTTTAGGTCACCGACCGAATATTCCCTTAAGAACGCTAGCTTTCGGCTTCACCTAGTCTAAGGTACACATCCGGCTAATCCGGCAGTAACAATCGCAGAGGTGCTCCCTTTACCGCCTAGCCGAATAATCGGGAACGTAGGGGTAAGCACAGGAGCCAGGCAACCTAGCTTGGCCAAAACTTAAGTCATATCGATGCATATAATGGTGAAATAAAAGGTACATGCGGAAGTGTAACACATGTGTTGGGCATGAAGCCCGTATAAATAAGCCTCTGTTAAAAGAAGCCCCCAGGTTTAATGAGTGCGAATAGCACGTCATTTGATGAGCCTTTAAAGGCTATAAGAGAAAGGAAGGGGAGAAGGAGAGAAATGTAAGACAGACATTATATAAAAATGGACAGAGGAAGGAGACGAACACAGAGTCCGGCGCTAGGCATAGAATCTTCGGAGACGGGCTGCGTTCCATGGGTTCGGCTCGAGTCGGTTATCCGATGCATCTCGCAGGCGGTACGCTCCACCCGTCAGGACTTGGTCAATTATGAAGGGACCTTCCCACTTGGGCTTGAGTTTGTCCTTTTTCTTGTCCGGCAGGCGTAGAACTAATTCGCCAACGTTGTAATTTTTGGCCCGTACTTCTCTGCTTTGGTATCTTCGAGCCTGCTGTTGATAGAATGCGGAACGGGCTTTTGCCACGTCACGCTCCTCCTCCAATGCGTCCAAACTATCCTGCCGATCGAGCTCGGCTTCTCTTTCTTCGTACATGCGCACTCGAGGTGAGTCATGAATTATGTCGCAAGGCAAAATTTCCTCTGCGCCGTACACCATAAAGAATGGTGTGTATCCGGTGGTGCGATTCGGCATCGTCCGCAGCCCCCAGAGTACGGAGACGAGCTCGTCTACCCAGTGCATGTTAGATTCCTTGAGGGACCGCACTAATCTGGGTTTGATGCCGCTCATGATAAGACCATTTGCACGTTCGACCTGGCCGTTAGTTTGTGGGTGATAGACGGAAGCATAATCGAGCTTGATGCCCATGTTTTTGCACCAGAGTTTTACCTCATCGGCCGTAAAGTTCATGTCGTTATCAGTGATGATGCTGTGGGGGATGTCGTAACGGTGTGCAACCCCAGATATAAAGTCTATCACCGGTCCGGATTCCGCCGTCTTAACAGGCTTGGCTTCTATCCATCTGGTGAACTTATCCACCATGACCAGTAAGTATTTTTGCTTTTGGGTTCTGCCTTTAAGGGGTCCAACCATGTCAAGCCCCCAGACCGCGAGGGGCCAAGTGATGGGGATAGTTTGGAGGGCGGTGGGTGGCATATGGCTTTGGTTTGCAAAGAGCTGGCAACCGACGCATCGCTGGACTAAGTCCTGGGCGTCTGCCCAGGCCGTCGGCCAATAAAAGCCTGTACGGAAGGCCTTGCTTACAAGGGACCGAGCTGCAGCGTGATGACCGCCGAGTCCGACATGAATTTCAGCCAGGAGGTTCCGCCCTTCCTCTTTGGAGATGCACCTTTGAAGGACTCTGGTAGTGCTTTTCTTATAAAGCTCTCCCTCGTGGACTTTGTAGGCTTTGGATCGCCACACTATCCAGCGTGCCTCATTTTGGTCCTCGGGGAGTTCCTGCCTAGTAAGGTAGGTGAGGAATGGTTCTGTCCACGGGGCGATGACGGCCATTATTACGTGGGCTGAAGGTGTTATTTCATTGGCAGAGCCTCCGATTGTGTCAGAATGTTCGGTGTCGGGCAATGCGGTTGGGTCCGGGCTGTTATTGTTCGGCTCCCCTTCCCATACTACGGATGGCTTGAACAGCCTTTCCAAGAAGATGTTGGGGGGGACTACAACGCGTTTTGCGCCAATACGTGCCAGGACATCTGCCGCCTGATTATTTTCCCGGGCTATATGGTGAAATTCAAGCCCTTCGAACCGAGCTATCATTTTTAGGACGGCATTGCGGTAAGCTGCCATTTTTGGATCCTTCGCATCAAAGTCTCCATTTATTTGGGATATTGCGAGGTTCGAGTCCCTGCGCACGTCTAGGCGTTGAATGCCCATGGATACTGCCATCCGGAGACCATGTAAAAGGGCCTCATATTCGGCTGCATTGTTGGAGTCTGTGTACATAATCTGGAGTACGTATTGAACTGTGTCTCCTGTGGAGGACGTCAAAACGACGCCAGCCCCTAGTCCGGCCAACATCTTGGAGCCGTCGAAATGCATGATCCAATTTGAATATGTGCCGTACTCTTTAGGGAGTTCGGCCTCCGTCCATTCTGCGACGAAGTCGGCCAAAACTTGCGACTTGATGGCTCGCCGTGGCTTATAAGTTATGTCAAACAGGAGGAGCTCAATGGCCCATTTTGCAATCCGGGCCGTTGCGTCACGGTTGTTTATAATATTGTTAAGTGGTACTTCCGAGGCTACTATTATTGAACACTCTTGAAAGTAGTGTCATAGCTTCCGAGATGCCATGAATACCGCATAAGCAATCTTTTGATAATGCGGGTACCGTGATTCGCACAGAGTGAGGACAGTGGACACATAATAGACTGGCTTTTGAAGGGGGAATTTGTGTCCGTCCGTTTCTCATTCGACGACGAGCACTTCGCTTACAACGTGATGTGTTGCTGCAATGTAGAGTAGCATTGGTTCGCCAATGTTTGGCGCGGCCAGGACTGGGTTTGTTGCCAATATGGCTTTTATTTCGTTGAGTCCGGTCGTGGCTGCATCCGTCCATTCGAAGTGTTCAGTGCGCCGAAGGAGGCGGTAAAGGGGTAGGGCCTTTTCTCCACGCATCCAGTTAACTTTTGTATTTGTTTGAGGTCCTTTGGGATATCCAATTGTGACAGAGCTCAGATCTTGGCTGGATTTGCTTCAATTCCTCTACCGGATACAATGAAGCCCAAGAGCTTTCTGGCTGGGACGCCGAAAACGCATTTTTCCGGGTTGATCTTGATGTCGTATGTTCGGAGGTTATCAAATGTGAGCCTCAAGTCGTCTACTAGAGATTCGACATGTCTTGTTTTGACGACCACATCATCTACATATGCCTCCACTGTTTTGCCGATCTGGTTTGCCAGACATGTCTGAATCATGCGCTGATATGTTGCGCCGGCGTTTTTGAGCCCAAAGGGCATTGTGTTGAAGCAGAATGGGCCGTATGGTGTGATGAATGCCGTTGCGGCTTGGTCTAACTCTGCCATCTTTATTTGATGGTAGCCGGAGTATGCGTCGAGGAAACACAACGAATCGTGTCCTGCGGTAGCGTCGATAATTTGATCGATGCGGGGGAGAGGGAAGGGATCCTTTGGGCAAGCCTTGTTAAGGTCTTTAAAGTCAATGCACAGGCGCCAGGATTTGTCCTTCTTTGGTACCATCACCAGGTTTGCTAGCCAGTTCGGGTGTTTTATATCTTTGATGAATCCGGCCTCCAATAGCTTGGCTAGTTCCTCTCCCATGGCCTGTCTCTTAGGTTTGGAAAAACACCGAAGAGCCTGTTTGACTAGCTTGAATCCTTTTAGTATATTTAAGTTGTGTTCGGCCAGCCTGCGTGGGATTCCTGGCATGTCTGAAGGGTGCCAGGCGAAAATGTCCCAGTTCTCTCGTAGGAACTCTCACAGTGCGGCGTCTATATCGGGGTTTAACTGTGCCCCGATTGAAGCTGTTTTATTGGGGTCCATTGGATGGACCTGGAATTTGACTATTTTGTCCGCCGGTTTAAAGGAGGTGGACTTGGATCTTTTGTCGAGTACCACATCATCCCTATTCACCATGGAGCGCAGCGCAGTCAGTTCCTCAGCCGCTAGGGCTTCGGATAGTGCCTCGAGGGCCAGAGCGGCTGTCTTGTTTTCGGCGCGGAGTGCTATGTCCGGATCACTAGCGAGAGTGATGATCCCGTTAGGCCCGGGCATCTTGAGCTTCATGTACCCGTAATGGGGTATTGCTTGGAAGATTGTAAACGCTTCCCGCCCTAGCAGAGCGTGATAACCGCTGCTGAACGGAGCCACATGGAACGTGACCTCTTGGGACCTATAATTATCCGGCGTGCCGAACACCACATCTAGTGTGATTTTTCCTGTACAGCGCGCTTCCCGGCTGGGGATTATTCCTCTAAAGGTTGTGCTACTTCGCTCAATGCGGTTCCAGTCTATTTCCATTTTTTGAAGGGTTTCCTCATAAATGAGGTTCAATCAACTGCCGCCGTCCATGAGTACCTTGGTAAGACGAAAGCCGTCCACTATTGGACTGAGGACCAATGCGGCTAGTGCTCGGGCTGTTCGGAATTTAGGTTCATCACTGGCGTTAAAGGTAATAGTCGTGTCACTCCATGGGTTTATTGTTGCTACTTGGTAGACTTCGGCAAGGCCGCGGAGTGTCCTTTTTCGCATATTATTTGATGCGAAAGTCTCAAAGACTGTTAATACCGTATTGGTGTCTCTGGGGTGGCTTTCTGTGGCATCCAAAATTAGGAGATCTTCGCCAATTTTGGCCACCTGCTGGAGTATCCAACATGCTTTAAGGCTGTGAGTTGGTGTGGCGTCCTCTGTACTGTGAATTTTACAGGGTCCATTAAGCCATCCTTCCAGTATGGTTCCATGCCCTGTAGAGGGTTTTTGCTTTTTGGTGTTTGACCCGGGTGTCTGGCGATGATGCACCCTTTTATTTCGGACTGGGTTTGTATTCAGGGCTGGATCGTCCCAAAATTTTATTTTGGTTTTCCAGGCGCTTTCCATCACAAACTACTTCCGTACAATGGACGCTAAGTCAGCGAAGCGTGTAATATCACGGCGACTTATGGCGTTGAGGATTCCCTTGTCCGTGCAATTATTGCAGAAGATTGAGATTGCGTCTTCCTCGTGGCAGTCCCTTATCCTGTTCCTAACCAGGAGGAATCTGGCCCAGTAATGATGTACTGTTTCATCGGGCTCTTGCCTGATTTGGGATAGATCGCTTATGTTTGGGTGGGTGGGTGGAATTAAATCCGAAGCCTCACCCAATCTGAGGCTCAAAGGCCGAGGAATTTCCGAACTCAAAAATTTGGATTCCTGGATGTTGTCCAATGAATCCAGCCCGTCGCCTGACTCTAAGTTCAGGTCTTGAGTGATATCCTCCCCTCCGCGGGTATCCGGCTTGGAGGGATCGGTAATCCGAACGTAGCTAGTCCTTAAGATAGATGAAGGGTCGCCACATTGTCCCTCTACCACGGCAACGTGATGGGTGACTTGGGGAGAGTTGATCTCTCTCAGATCGGGTTTAGGCCCAATCTGGTCGTAATCCGTAGCGACTCCCAGGGCGGCGATGCGATCCAAGAGCTTGTTTATGGAGGAGAGCTCCATTGGATCTAACTGCTCGGCGAGTTCCGAGCTGACATGAAGATTGTTTTCGATGGCTCGAGAGGTCATCATCGGCGCAAAAGCCGAACAGGCGGTCATAAGAAAACCACCTAGCCAGAGGGTTTAGCCGACAGCCAAAGCTCCCTTAGCAACGGTGCCGTCTTTAAAGACGGGGCGAGGCATCCTTCCTGATGGCGACGACACAGAGGAACTCTCAATGAAAGCACCAATGTCGGTGTCAAAACCGGCAGATCTCGGGTAGGGGGTCCCGAACTGTGCGCCTAGGCCGGATCGTAACAGGAGGCAAGGGACACGAAGTTTTACCCAGGTTCGGGCCCTCTTGATGGAGGTAAAACCCTACGTCCTGCTTGATTAATATTGATGATATGGGTAGTACAAGAGTAGATCTACCACGAGATCGAAGAGGCTAAACCCTAGAAGCTAGCCTATGGTATGATTGTTGTTCTGTATGTTTTTCTACGGACTAAAACCCTCCGGTTTATATAGACACCGGAGAGGTTTAGGGTAACACAAAGTCGGTTACAATGGTAGGAGATCTACATATTCGTATCGCCAAGCTTGCCTTCCACGCCAAGGAAAGTCCCTCCCGGACATGGGACGAAGTCTTCAATCTTGTATCTTCATAGCCCAGGAGTCCGGCTGAAGGTATAGTCCGGCCATCCGGACACCCCCTAATCCAGGACTCCCTCAATGACCATCCTAATAGTTTTTTCTTTGGGAAAATAGGTAGGCCACTATTTCTTTTTGAAGAATACCCAAGCTAGGCCTATTTGTTTTCTCCGACTTACTGGGCTACAAATCTTTCAAGACAAGGAGGGATGCCTTCCGGCCTGGCCAAAGAGTTTGGTCAGTATTTGTTAAAAGTAAATGGGAAAATTAGTTTATTTTTTATTTTTTTTCTTCACTGATATTTTATATTTCATTGGATTTTAACATGACATACTACTAATTTAATTTTTAAATTTGTTTTAGTATGGCTAATAATTTTTGTATTAAGATTTTTTTGTTCCCCAGCAGAAAATTGCGAATTTTCAAAATTTCTCACATTTTTAGTTCTATGTTAACCCTAGTACTGACCAGAAAATGGGCAACAGTTCTAAAAATGGAAAATGGGCTGCAATAAATTCCATATGAATTAGAAAATGAGTAAAAATTATGAAAATAATAGAATATGGGTTGTACATGCCACAAGTTTCGAGGATGGCTTGTTTACGCAAGGCTTTGTCAGTCAACACACGATTCTAGCAGCTGTGATTATTGGGTGTCCATCCAACGGCCGACGTGCTTCTTCAATCTCTGATATTCCTGGTCCAGCCGCCTAAACCAGCGCCGACGGGAGTGCCTGCTCCCTTCTCTTGTGGCCCGTTGTCATGTCGCGCAGGCTTCACCGGCCCACCATACTCCCTCCACTGGCCTAGCCGCATGCAATCAACTGCCTCCTTATTACGCGAAAAAATGATTCCTCCCACTGACATCTAGGGCGCACCGGTTTGGAGGCTGACCTGTGGTCCTACTAAGTTAATGCGTACGCAGGGCTTTGTCAACTTAGGCAACAAACGATTCTAGCAGAACTGACCATTGGATTTGAATCGAACGGTCCTGTTCTTTCTTCAATCACTGCTCTTCTTGTACCAGCCGCCCAAACCAGCGCCGGCAAGGCCGACTGCTCCTGCCTCCAGTAGCCGGCTGTGCTGCCGTTGAGGCCTCACCTCCCCCTACTACTCCCACCGCTATCCAGGCCCTGCGGCGATGGCAGCCTCACAACGCAGCCGAACCAGTGAACCCTCGTACTTCTAACACCCATAATGCGGCTATATCTCCCATGTGTCGGGGCACGACTTAGAGGCATAGCTGCATGGTAGGCATGTCGCAAGAGGGGTAATCTTTACACATCCCATGTACTGAATAAGAAAGGGATAAAGAGTCGGCTTACAATCGCCACTTCACACAATACAAAATTAATCCATACATCATTCAAAGTACAATCAAAGGTCCAACTATGGAACCAAAATAAAGAAAGACAACCCCAAATGCTAGATCCCCGATCGTCCCAACTAGGCTCCTCTACTGATCATCAGGAAAAGAAACATAGTAACGGCCCGAATCCTCGTCGAACTCCCACTTGATTTTGGTAGCGTCCCCTCCACTGGCATCATCGGCACCTGCATCTATTTGGAAGTAACCGTGAGTCACGAAGACTCAACAATCTCACACCCGCGAGATCAAGACTATTTAAGCTTAAGGGTAGGAAAGAGTAGTGAGGTGGAGTTGCAAAAAAGAACTAGGCATATATGGTGGCTAACTTACGCAAAAGAGAGCGAGAAGAGAAGCAACGCACGGTCGAGAAGCTAAAAGTGATCAAGAAGTGATCCTGAACCTACTTACGCTCAAGCATAACACAAGGCCGTGTTCACTTCCCAGACTCCGCTGAAAAGGGACCATCACGGCTACACACGCGGTTGATTCATTTTAATTAAATTAAGTGTCGAGTTCTCTACAACTGGATATTAACAAATTCCCATCTACCCATAACCGCGGGCACGACTCCCGAAGGTTTATACCCTGCAGGGTTGTCCCAACTTAGCCCATCACAAGCTCTCACGGTCAACGAAGGATATTCGTTCACCCGGGAAGACCCGATCAGTCTCGGAATCCCGGTTACAAGACATTTCGACAATGGTAAAAAAAACCAGCAAAGCCGCCCGATGTGCCGACAAATCCCGATAGGAGTCGCAAGCATCTCGTTCTTAGGGCACACCAGATGAGACATCCTACGAGTAAAACCAACCCTCAAGTCCCCCCGAGGTGGCCCCGCAGTCCACTCGGTTTGGACCAACACTTAGAGGAGCACTGGCCCGGGGGGTTTAAAATAAAGCTGACCCTTGAGTCTACAAAACCCAAGGGAAAGGTATATGGTGGTAGGTAGGCAAATGGTAAAACCAAGGTTGGGCCTTACTGGAGGAGTTATATTCAAAGCAAACTGTCAAGGGGTTCCCATAACACCCAACCGCATAAGGAACGCAAAATCAAGGAACATAACACCGGTATGACGAAAACAAGGGCGACAAGAGTGGAACAAAACACCAGGCAAAAGGTCGAGCCTTCCACCCTTTACCAAGTATATAGATGCATTAAAGTAAATAAGAGATAATAATGATATCCCAACATTATCCATGTTCCAACATGGAACAAGCTTCAACTTCACCTGCAACTAGCAACGCTATAAGAGGGGCTGAGCAAAGCGATAACATAGCCAAACAACGGTTTGCTAGGAAAGGTGGGTTAGAGGCTTGACATGGCAATATGGGAGGCATGATATAGCAAGTTGTAGGTAGCGCGACATAGCAATAGAGCGAGCAACTAGCAAGCAAAGATAGAAGTGATTTCGAGGGTATGGTCATCTTGCCTGCAAAGTTCTCAGAGTTGATGAAACATTGATCCTCGTTAGCATACTCAACAGGTTCCTTGATCATGTACTCGTCTCCCGCCTCTACCCAAAGCAAGAACACAAGAAAAGGACCAACAATCAATCATGGTGAAATGCACAAGCAACATGATGCAAAACATGACATGATATGCAAGACATGATATGCAATGCATATGCGTGCTTTGGAAGGGAAAGAATGAACAAGGCATCAACTTGGAAAACCAAGTGTGCCGTTGGAAAGATGAGATGATTTTGGTCGAAATCGATATAGAGATCACCGAATACGGATGCACGGTTTGCAAATGGCAAGCAAAACAAGAATGGCACAATTCTGCGATTAACAGCATGATGCCATCTAGAATGCAACAAGAAACTAAGCTACTGCACCCCAACATAATAACAAAGCATATGGTCGTGATGTACTAAAGATGCTTGAAAAAACATGAACACTGAGCTACGGCTAAATCACACAAGAGCAGGTTCAAACAAGCATGGCAAAAGTGCAAAAGATATCAGCTTCATAGACTTAGTGAAAATACTAACATGTCAAAAACAACATCAGGAAGCCATGTTTAGAGCTAGCAAACAACATGCTATAGGAACATATCATAGTAATACAAGGCATGGAATTATTCTAATAAATGCATAGATCAAAAGTCTCTTACTGAACATGATCCAAAAAGGCACATAAGATATGATCCCACCCATGTAAACATAGCAAGTTTTATTAACAGTTTCAGACTTAGCAGAAAAACAGAGCATGGCATAAACATAATTATGAAGGCAACTTTACGAGCTCAAATCACTCACCAAAAAGCATTGCATGAAAAAACAAGCATATCTACAGCAAGATGACATGTTCATGAAGCTAACCATGGCAAGATAAAGTTCATAACATGCATGGACCACTAGCAACAACCATAGAAAAATTGATTAACATGTAAACAATCTGCCAGGAACATTTTATACCAAAAGTAGAGCAAGAACAAGACATGCTAGGGCACTCCATAATTGAAAAAAGGGGAATGGATGGATAGATCATAACCATACGTTCAAAACATCCTTAATGAAGCAACTCAAAACAAGCATGGATCTCACTGTAGCATCATGTTTACATGGCATCAAAATAACAGCAGGCACAAGACTTAGCAAAATCCTAAGTCTCTAAGAACATCAATATCACGAAGCCTAGTTTGCATGCTTGTGATAGTCACCAAATTGATCACAAAAATGCAAGACAAGCACCTCTGTAATGATGGCATGACATAGTTCAAAAGACATGTAGAGCTCATGCCCATATGAAGCACACATCAAATGTGACAAAAAAGACAAAACATCATAATATGATAAGTAGCAGCAGTAAACATTTTATAGCACTCTTGCATCAATGATTAGGGCATCAATATGAACTCAAACAAGCATGCCACAATAGAATGAAATGAAGAGCATCTCACAATGAACATTTTGATATATCATGCGTATGAAACGGAGCTACGGTCACGAAGATATGGCATGATGAACAGGGGCATAAAACCTCACAGATCTGGGACTTGGAGGAAAACTAAGTCAACCTCGGTTGCACGGAAAACGACGCGGCGGCGGATCTGGCCGGAGTTTGCCAGAGATATAGCGGGGAGGCGGCCGGAGTTGGGGGGATCGCCAGATCTGGCCCGGGAGGAGGAGGATCCCGACGGCGGCGAGGCGCGGGAGGCGTCCGACGTCGGTGGCGCGGTGCGGTGGAGCCTCGATGGAGGGCGGCGGGGCACCGGACGGCGGGCTCACCGGAGCTTGGGCGGGGCGGCGAAGGAGCAGCACGGTGGCCGGAGAAGTCGGGAAGGCAGTGCGCGAAGGAGAGCTCGAATGCGGGGCGCGCGTTGGCGGCGATGGGCTGGGCGGGCCCGATTCGGGCTCGCCGGACCGCGGCGGCGGGTGGCGGCGAAGATTCCACATGCCGCGCCCCTGTTTTCTGCGGGCATCGACGGTGGACGTGTCCGGCACCGGCGGACACGTTCGGCGGCGGAGAGGGTTGGATCTAGGGTTTATCTGCGCGCAAAATCGGGGAGGGGCACCTATTTATAGCTAGAAGGAGGTAGGAATGTCCAAATGGAGTGTAGTTTTCGCCCACACGATCGTGATCCGACGACGGAGGACATGGAGATGGTTTAGATGGGTTAATGGACCGTTTTGGAGGGGTGTTGGGCTGCAACACACAAGAGGCCTTCGCGGTTACCGATTAACCGTTGGAGTGTCAAACGGACTCCAAATGGGACGAAATTTGACAGGCGGTCTACCGGTGGTGTACCAAGGCCACCTGGCAAATTTTGGTCCATTCCAAGAACGTTTAACACCTGCTCATGAAAAGAGACAAAAGGGGTATGCCGGTGCACGTAGGAGTGTCGGATTGCAAAACAGACAACGGGGAAAATGCTCGGATGCATGAGACAAACACGTATGCAAATGAGATGCACATGATGACATGATATGAAATGCATGACATGAACAAAATGCAAAACAAAGACAAAAACCCAACCACAAAGGGAATCTCATAACTTACAGCCGAAAATGGCAAGAGTCGGAGTTACAATTATGGCAAGTTACATCTGGGGTGTTACAACACTCCACCACTACGAAAGGATCTCGTCCCGAGATCTAGGACTGAAAGAACTCCGGATATTCGTAATGGAGGTGGTCCTAGCGTTCCCAGGTGGCTTCTCGGTCAGAATGTTGTGACCACTTCACTTTCATTAATTTGATTGACTTGTTGCGAGTCTTGCGCTCGGTTTCTTCAAGAATAGCAACGGGATGCTCATGATAAGACAGGTCTTCTTGGAGGTCAATCTCTTCGAAGTTGATGGTGCGCTCAGGAGTCCTGAAGCACTTGTGAAGCTGTGACACATGAAACACGTCATGCACATTTGTGAAGTTGGACGGAAGCTCAAGTTGATAGGCGAGATCGCCTCTTTTGCCAATGATCTTGAAAGGACCCACGTATCTAGGGGCAAGATTCCCTTTGATACCGAAGCAATGTGTACCTTTCATTGGAGAGACGCGGAGGTAGACGTGGTCTCCGATCTCGAAAGCCAAGTCACGGTGCTTGCTGTCATAGTAACTCTTTTGGCGTGATTGCGCGGCTTTGAGATTTTCACGGATGACTTTGCACATTTCTTCAGCTTGTGTGATTAAGTCATTGCCAAGAAGTTGTCATTCACCAGTCTCTGACCAATTGAGAGGAGTACGATACTTTCTTCCATAGAGAATCTCGAATGGGGCCTTGCTCGAACTCGCTTGGAAACTGTTGTTGTAGGAGAAATCGTCATATGGAAGACAATCTTCCCACTTCATACCGAAGGAAATGACACAAGCCCTGAGCATATCTTCAAGGATTTGATTGACTCGCTCGACATGGCCACTAGTTTGAGGATGTAAGGGTGTGCTGAACTGTATGTTGGTGCCCATGGCCTTCTGGAAGGAGTCCCAGAACTTTGAAGTGAAGATGCTACCATGATCTGAAGATATTAATTGCGGAATGTCGTGCAAAGAGACAATCCTGGAGGTTTATAGCTCTGCCAACTGAACTGATGTGATAGATTCTTTGATTGGAAGGAAATGAGCCACTTTAGTAAGCTTGCCGATGACAACAAAGATAGCATCATTTCCACACTTGGACTTGGGAAATCCAGTCATGAAGTCCATCTCAATATGGTCAAATTTCCATTCTGGAATAGCAAGAGGTTGGAGGAGACCAGCTAGTCGTTGGTGTTCTACTTTCACTCTTCTACAGACATCACATTCATTTACGAATTGAGCAATTTCTTGCTTCATTCAAGTCCACCAATACGACTGCTTGAGGTCATGGTACATCTTTGTACTTCCAGGATGAATGGATAGAAGGGAATTGTGTGCCTCGTTCATAATGACTTTCCTTAGATCACCTTTAGGAACCACAATTCGACCCTCGAAGAATAGAGTGTCTTTGTCATCAATGCGATAGCACTTGTACTTGGGTTGGCTCTTGGCAATCCCATGTTTCACCTTATTCACCATGGAATCCAGGAGTTGTGCCTCACGAATTTGATCTTCCAAAGTAGGAGAGACTTGGAGGTTGGCAAGAAAGCTTTGAGGAACAACTTGGAGATTTGGTTTGCGGAAAGCTTCACAAAGCTGCAATTGGAAGGGCTTGAGAATTAGGCTGTTGTAGTAAGCCTTCCTGCTCAAAGCATCTACAATTACATTGGCCTTGCCTAGAGTATATTCGATACTCGTATTGTATTCTTGAATCATTTCAACCCAACGAGTCTGCCTGAGGTTGAGGTTGGGTTGAGTGAAGATGTACTTGAGGCTCTTATGATCCGTGAAGATGTCCAATTTCCTTCCCAACAAGAGATGTCTCCACGTTAATAATGCATGGACAACTGCCGCCAACTCAAGATCATGAGTGGGGTAGTTCCTTTCGTTGGGCTTCAACTGACGAGAGGTATAAGCCACAACTTTCTTCTCTTGCATTAACACAACATCGAGACCTTGCAGGGAGGCATCGCATAACACTTCAAAAGGCTTGGATTCACCAGGAGGAGTCAAGACTGGAGCTGTGACCAGCTTATCTTTTAGGGTGCTGAAAGCAACATCACATTCAGGCGTCTAGACATACTTGACATGCTTCTGGAGGAGGTTGGAAAGAGGCTTTGCAATCTTAGAGAAATTCTCAATGAATCTTCGACAATAGCTTGCAAGCCCAAGAAAACTGCGAAGCTGCTTGACATTCTGAGGAGGTTCCCAATTCACAATTGCAGACACCTTCTCGGGATTAACAGCGATGCCCTTGGCGGAGATGATATGACCAAGGTAAAGAACTTCGTCAAGCGAGAACTCACACTTGGAAAACTTCGCATAGAATTAATGCTCTCTGAGTTTGTCGAGTAGCAATCTCAAATGCTTGGCATGATCCTCCTTATTCTTGGAAAAGACCAAAATATCATCGAGATACACCAGGACGAAATCATTTGTGTAAGGGTTGAAGATGAAGTTCATCATGCGAGAGAACGTTGGAGGAGCATTGACAAGGCCGAAAGACATGACATTATATTCATCAGAACCATAGCTTGTTATGAATGCTGTCTTGGGGATATCTTGTTCACGAATGCGAATCTGATGATAACCCATACGGAGGTCAAGTTTGGAGAATACTTGGGCACCTTTAAGTTTCTCGAAAAGCTCATTGATGTTGGGAAGTGGATACTTGTTCTTTATTGTCTTCTTGTTCAATGGATGGTAGCCGACGTAGAGTCGTTCCGTTCCATCCTTCTTCTTGACAAAAAGAACACCACAACCCCATGGAGATGAACTCGGTCTGATCAGACCCATACGCTCTTATTCATCGAGTTGTTTCTTCAACTCCTCTAGTCCAAGATTGTAAGGACGTTTGCAAACAGGTTCCGTGCCAGGCTCAAGATCGATAACGAATTCAACTGGCCGGTGAGGAGGCATTCCTGGAAGCTCTTCTAGAAAGACGTCTTGATATTCACAAACGACTGGAATCTGAGAGATAGCATTCAACTCACCCTTCTCATTGAGAGAAAATAGCCGAATGGTTTTGTCACGAGCGGCACAGATGATCACCTCCTCAGAAGAGTGTGTCAATTGAATTTCTCTGGCAGCACAATCAAGCAGAGCCTTGTGCTTAGAAAGCTAGTCCATGCCGAGAATTAGATCAATATCCGAGTCACCAAGAACAAGTGGAGAAGCCAGAAACTTGTTGTTTCCCATTTTTATACCGACATTCAAAACCATCATGGTTGATCTCAAACGCTTAGCCAGAGAAACAACTTCCAGAGCTCTAGGTAATGCCTTAGTGTCAAAATTGTGCTCCGATGCAAATGGGAATGACATGAAAGAATGCGATGCACCAGTATCAAATAAGACTTTAGCAGGAATGGAGTTAACTGGAAGGTTACCCATGATCACTTCTGAAGAATCCTTTGCCTGAGCTGCGTTCATCATGTTGACCTTAGCATGCTTGGGATTATGCTTAACCACTGCATTGCTGGCAGATCTCACAGGAGGAGGAGGCAGAAGGCGCCTTTGGTTGAAGCACTTGTTTGCATAGTGCCCTTTCTGCTGACACTTGTTGCAAGTAACCTCTGAGAGCGGACGGTGGTAAGGAGAACTTGACCTTGGAGTATGAGACTGAGCTTTGTTCTGATAGCCTGGGTTGGGTGGGTGGGAAGATCCATTGCCACCTTTGCTCTTTTGCTGATAAGGCTGATGAAACGGAGGAGGAGGAGGCAACTAGAACTTCTGTTGCTTAGCTGCCACTTGAGTTGAAGAAGAAGATTGAAATGCATCCCTGACTCTCTTCTTAGATGCCTCACACTTGAGCTGAGCAGCATCTTGCTTTAGTGCCATGTTGTAGAATTGATCAAACTCGGTCGGTTCAAGAAGCACAAGAGCTAATTGCAGATCTTCTCTGAGGCCACCTCTGAATTGATAAATCATGCTCTTTTCAACAGGGACGTCTTGTTTAGCGAAGTGAGCGAGTTTCTGAAACTGGATATTGTATTGATACATGGACATGCTGCCTTGCTTGAGATTGCGGAACTCCTCACGCTTGCTCTCAACAACGCTTGGTGGGATGTGATGAGCTTTGAAGTCTCGCCGGAAATCATTCCAGGTAATCACACGACTTCCTCTAGAATCTTTGTATTGTTGATACCACTCAGCAGCTTGGTCTTTGAGTTGAAACGAAGCAAACTTGACAAAGTCCCCAGGCCTGACATTGCTACACTCAAAATGTTTGCAGATATCCATGAGCCAGTCGTCGGCGTCTGTGGCCTCGACACAGTTGCTGAAGGGCTTTGGCTGGTTTGCAAGGAACTGGTTGAGGGTAGCAAGCTGAGGCTGATTGTTTCCTTGGCGTTGATTTCCTTGGTTGCCTTTCCCTTGTTTGCGCTCTTGCAAGAGTTGCAAAAGCATCTGAGTGTTGGCGTTGGTGTCTGCCATGACAGCTTGCCATGCCTCCGGAGGTGGAGGTGGTGGCGGAGGGTTCGACTGATCCCCATCATTGCGGTCTGGATTCTGACGCGTTGGAGGAGCCATGCTGAAGAGGCTGACATCCGTTAGCATCTTGAAAGACATATATTCAAGCTGAATCAATGGATCGAAATTGCAACATAAAATCTTAACATTCGAACAAGGATGAATGAATGAATTCCAAAGTAAATCATCACACGTCCATAAAGTTGAGAAGCCACTTAGATAAAGGTAGATGAATAAATCAACAAGGTATGAATATGAACAAATAATTGGTAAGGATTACCCACTCACAAACGAAATATCTGCGGGAAGAAATACTAGAGCTACATGAATTCCCACCTATAAAACTCCTGAAACTTTCTGGTTATGCAAGCAGGTGTTGGGGATACAGGGGAAGCATAATATCTCACCCAAAACTAGAAAATCCTACATCCAGCTGTATCCATCCTTCAACACATAACCAAGAAACCTTCGGAAATCATTTACCTCAACCTTCGAAAAGCATCCTCTATACGAGTTATGGCAATACATACGAACTCCCGCCCCAGTACTGGGTGGCGTCGAGGTTATCTCACCAACAACTGCATAAAAGAGATTTTCGATGTCGGCGAACTCAGGTATTCCAGAACTGCAACGATAAAATTGGGATGACAACACCTCGGATCTCAACTCCCAGGGACACTGCCACAACCCCAAAATGTCAGGAGGCACCAAGAACAATGTTCTCGTCACAAAACCATCGGAACGATTCCAAGATACCCGCGTGATCCTAAAATTTTTTAGTGAAATTTGAGGAGAGAAGAGTCAAAACTCTACGTCAGGAGGCCTCACCAGAGCGACGAAAGGACTGGGGAGTAAAAAGAATAATACTCTCTGATATATATAATCCTAAGACTCAAAACATTTTGTTCTAGACTCAACAACGTCAGCGATTCGATCAAGCAGGGGGCTCCTAAGTCGGGGAAGGCTCTGATTACCAACTTCTAACACCCACAATGCAGCTATATCTTCCACGTGTCGGGGCACGACTTAGAGGCATAGCCGCATGGTAAGCATGTCGCAAGAGGGGTAATCTTTACACATCCCATGAACTGAACAAGAAAGGGATAAAGAGTCGGCTTACAATCGCCACTTCACACAATACATAATTAATCCATACATCATTCAAAGTACAATCAAAGGTCCGACTACGGAACCAAAATAAAGAAAGACAACCCCAAATGCTAGATCCCCGATCGTCCCAACTGGGCTCCTCTACTGATCATCCGGAAAAGAAACATAGTAACGGCCCAAATCCTCGTCGAACTCCCACTTGAGTTCAGTAGCGTCCCCTGCACTGGCATCATCGGGACCTGCATCTGTTTGGAAGTAACCTTGAGTCACGTGGACTCAGCAATCTCACACCCGCGAGATCAAGACTATTTAAGCTTAAGGGTAGGAAAGGGTAGTGAGGTGGAGCTGCAGCAAAGCACTAAGCATATATGGTGGCTAACTTATGCAAAATAGAGCGAGAAGAGAAGCAACGCATGGTCGAGAAGCTAAAAGTGATCAAGAAGTGATCTTGAAGCTACTTACGCTCAAGCATAACACACGTCCGTGTTCACTTCGCGGACTCCGCCAAAAAGGGACCATCGCGGCTACACACGCTGTTGATTCATTTTAATTAAATTAAGTGTGAAGTTCTCTACAACCGGATATTAAGAAAATTCCCATCTGCCCATAACTGCAGGCACGGCTCTCGAAAGTTTGTACCCTGCAGGGGTGTGCCAACTTAGCCCATCACAAGCTCTCATGGTCAACGAAGGATATTCCTTCTCTCGGGAAGACCCAATCAGTCTCGGAATCCCGGTTACAAGACATTTCGACAATGGTAAAACAAGACCAGCAAAGCCGCCCGATGTGCCGACAAATCCTGATAGGAGTCACACGTATCTCGTTCTCAGGGCACACCGGATGAGACATCCTACGAGTAAAACCAACCCTCAAGTTGCCCCGAGGTGGCCCCGCAGTCTACTCGGTCCGGACCAAAACTCAGAGGAGCACTGGCCCGCGTGGGGGGGGGGGTTAAAATAAAGCTGACCCTTGAGTCTGCAGAACCCAAGGGAAAGGTATATGGTGGTAGGTAGGAAAATGGTAAAACTAAGGTTGGGCCTTGCTGGAGGAGTTTTATTCAAAGCGAACTGTCAAGGGGTTCCCATAACACCCAACCGTGTAAGGAACGCAAAATCAAGGAACATAACACCGGTATGACGGAAACTAGGGCGATAAGAGTGGAACAAAACACCAGGCAAAAGGCCGAGCCTTACACCCTTTACCAAGTATATAGATGCATTAAAGTAAATAATATATAACAATGATATCCCAAAAATATCCATGTTCCAACATGGAACAAGCTTCAACTTCACCTGCAACTAGCAACACTATAAGAGGGGCTGAGCAAAGCGGTAACATAGCCAAACAACGGTTTGCTAGGAAAGGTGGGTTAGAGGCTTGACATGGAAATATGGGAGGCATGATATAGCAAGTGGTAGGTAGCGCGACATAGCAATAGAGCAAGCAACTAGCAAGCAAAGATAGAAGTGATTTCGAGGGTATGGTCATCTTGCCTGCAAAGTTCTCAGAGTTGACGAAAGCTTGATCCTCGTTAGTGTACTCAACAGGTTCCTCGATCACGTACTCGTCTCCCGGCTCTACCCAAAGCAAGAACACAAGCAAAGGACCAACAATCAATCATGGTGCAATGCACAAGCAACATGATGCAAAACATGGCATGATATGCAAGACATGATATGCAATGCATATGCGTGGTTCGGAAGGGAAAGAATGAACAAGGCATCAACTTGGCAAACCAAGTGTGCCGCTGGAAAGATGAGATGATTTCGGTCGAAATCGATATAGAGATCACCGAAAACGGATGCACGGTTTGCAAATGGCAAGCAAAACAAGAATGGCACAATTCTGCGATTAACAACACCATGCCATCTAGAATGCAACAAGAAACTAAGCTACTGCACCCCAACATAACAAACCATGCTACAGGAACACTGAGGTACGGCTAAATCATAGAAGAGAAGGTTCAAACAAGCATGGAAAAAGTGCAAAAGATATCAGCTTCACAGACTTATGAAAATACTAACATGTCAAAAACAACATCAGGAAGCCCTGTTTAGAGCTAGCAAACATCATGCTACAGGAACATATCATAGCAATACAAGGAATGGAATGATTCTACTAAATGCATAGATCAAAAGTCTATTGCTGAACATGAGCCAGAAAGGCACAGAAGATATGATCGCACCCATGTAAACATAGCAAGTTTTATTAACAGTTTCAGATTTAGCAGAAAAACAGAGGATTGCATAAACAGAATTATGAAGGCAACTTTGCGAGCTCAAATAACTCACCACAAAGCATTGCATGACAAAAAAAGCATACCTAAAGCAAGATGACATATTCATGAAGCTAACCATGGCAAGAGAAAGTTCATAGCATGCATGGACCACTAGCAACAACCATGGCAAAATTGATTAACATGTAAACAATCTGCCAGGAACATTTTATAGCAAAAGTAGAGCAAGAACAACACATGCTAGGGCACTCCATAATTGCAAACATGGGCATGGATGGATAGACCATAACCATATGTTCAAAACATCCTTACTGAAGCAACTCAAAACAAGCATGGATCTCACTGTAGCATCATGATTACATGACATCAAAATAACAGCAGACACAAGACTTAGCAGAATCCTAAGCCTCTGAGAACAACAATATCACGAAGGCTAGTTTTCATGCTTGTGCTAGTCACCACATTGATCACAAAAATTCAAGACAAGCACCTCTGTAAAGATGGCATGACATAGTTCAAAAGACATGTAGAGCTCATGCCCATATGAAGCACACATCAAATGTGACAAAAAAAGGCAAAACATCATAATCTGATAAGTAGCAGCAGTAAACATTTTATAGCACTCTTGCATCAATGATTAGGGCATCAAGATGAACTCAAACAAGCATGCCACAATGGAGTGAAATGAAGAGCATCTCACAATGAACATTTTGATATATCATGCGCATGAAACGGAGGTACGGTCACGAAGATATGTCATGATGAACAGGGGCATAAAACCTCACAGATCTAGGACTTAGAGGAAAAACGAAGTCAATCCCGGTTGCTCGGAAAACGACGCAGCGGATCTGGACGGAGTTCGCCGAAGATGGAGCGGGGAGGCGGCCGGAGTTGGGGGGATCGCCGGATCTGGCATGGGAGGAGGAGGATCCCGACGGCGGTGAGGCGCGGGAGGCGTCCGGCGTCGGCCGCGCGGTGTGGTGGAGCCCCGATGGAGGGCGGCAGGGCATCGGACGTCGGGCTCGTTGGAGCTCGGGTGGCGCGGCGAAGGAGCAGCGCGACGGCCGGAGCAGTCGGGAAGGCGGCGCGGTGAAGGACAGCTCGGGCGCGGGGCGCTAGGGGGCGCGGCGACGGCGATGGGCCGAGCGGGCCCGATCCGAGCTCGCCGGGCCGCGGCGGTGGGTGGCAGCGGAGATGCCATGTGTCACGCCCCTGTTGGCTGCGAGCGTCGGCGGTGGACGTGTCCGGCACCGGCGGACACGTCCGGAGGCTGATAGGGTTGGATCTAGGGTTTATCTGCGCGAAAAATCGGGCAGGGGCACCTATTTATAGCTAGGAGGTAGGAGTGTTGAAATGGAGTTTAGTTTTCGCCCACACGACCGTGATCCAACGACGGAGGACATGGAGATGGTTTAGATGGGTTAATGGGCCGTTTTGGAGGGGTGTTGGGCTGCAACACACAAGAGGCCTTCGCGGTTACCCGGTTAACCGTTGGAGTATCAAACGAACTCCAAATGGGACGAAATTTGACGGGCGGTCTACCGGTGGTGTAACAAGGCCACTTCGCAAATATCGGTCCATTCCGAGAATGTTTAACACCCGCTCACGAAAAGAGACAAAAGGGGTACGCCGATGCACGTAGGAGTGTCGGATTGGAAAACGGACAACGGGGGAAAAGCTCGAATGCATGAGACGAACACATATGCAAATGAGATGCACATGATGACATGATATGAAATGCATGACATGAGAAAAATGCAAAACAAAGACAAAAACGCAACCACGAAGGGAATATCATAACTTAAAGCCGAAAATGGCAAGAGACGGACTTACAATTATGGCAAGTTACATCCGGGGTGTTACAGTACTCCTCTCCGTGTGGGCATCGACTGATGCGTCTTCCCTGGCTCCGCGTCGTCCCCTTCCTAGGCCTCGCTATCGTCCACCGCCCTGGTGCTCTCGGCGCGCCGTGGTCAATGAACGACATCCATCGGACGTGGACTTTACGTGGAGAGGCTGATAGTTGGGTCCACGGCCGCAAACAAGGAAATGCCTCCTTATTACACGCAAAAATAATGATTCCTACACCTGACATCTGGGACCCACCGGAAGGGCCTCTGTACTTCGCAAAAAAAATGTCCCCCCCACTGACAGGTCGAACCCACCAGCTATATCTTCGCACGCAAGGAAGTGCCTCCTTATTACGCAAAAAAATGAATACTCCCCCAGCTAGCTAGGACCCAACTTTGTTGGGGATATAGCTACCAGGTATGACCTGCCCAGGAGGGGCCGGGTCAACCCCAATGGCGGGTTACAAAAGAAGCCCAGTAATATTCAGGGTGATAGTTTATTAAGACTTGTAGAAGTCCTAAGACCAGAGGCGGCTTAAGGCCCAATATTGTAAACCGTCGTATGTAAAGAAAGACTTGTAAATAAAGGCATATAAAAGAAGTCACCGAGCCGGACACGTTTTATGAGCCGGTCGGGACTCTATAGGTCGCCAGGCGTCAACCCGTGTATATAAGGCGATGACCCGGCGGTGGCTCAGGACAAGTAAAACAAGAGATCGATAGCCAAGCTAGCGGATTCGCTCCTTGGTCATCGAAACCTCGCAATACAACATCAACTGGACTAGGCCCTACCTTCACCATAAGGGGTTGAACCAGTATAAACTTCTCATGTCATTTGTCCCAATTAACCCCTTTAAGCTTCCTAGTTGCGATGGCCCTACGACTAAGTCCTTTCGCTAGGACATCTGCCGTGACAATTCCATGACAGTTGGCGCCCACCAGTGCACGGTCGATTTGAGTTCTTAAAGGGCAACTTCGAAGGGCTCAAGGGATACGCTATGGGCCGGATGACCAAGAGTCGTCGCGGCAAGCTCTACATCAACGACGAAGGTTGGGGCCCCGAGGCCGGCTCAATTGAGTACGGGTACCGGGTCCCCTTCGGCAGAATCCATGTCTTCATTGGCCGGATAGACGAGTCAGGCCCTGAGCCGGACGTCTGCACCAACCTTAGAGAGACGGCTCAGCGTGCGAGATCCGCCCGGGCTCAACCTGCCGTGAGGCATGCCTTCGTGGGTTGCATCCATGGAGGTGAATTCTCTGAAGGATCAGTGGATGGCGGTGAGATGGCCATCTGTTCCGACGGTGAGTCATCCTCAGGCAAGACAGATTCTTTGTATCAGCTACAAGATGGCGTGCTTGGGGCTGTTCCGATGGCAGCAGTATTCCGGACCTCTCTAATCCACTGAATCGAGCCGGAGTTTTCATGGCTGGCACTCAACCCGGGCAGTACTCTACGGCTGCGGCAGCAGCCGGGTCAGGAGACCCCGTGCGCACCCCGGCTCAGCTGCTAATGGACCTCATGGATAAGTTGACGGCTCTATTGACTGTTGTAGTGGAGCCGGCGGATAAGGCTCAGCATGACGCAGAGGTGGCACGGCGACGCGAAGAGATGTCGCAGGCCAAGGAAAATCTGGCAGCAGAAGAGGTCAGGATGGCCGTGGAGCGGGCAGCTTTGGATGCTCGTTCTCAGCAGCTTCAAGCGGAGACTTTCCGGCTCTCGATGGATCTGAACGCGTCAAACGAGGTGATGAGGAGCAGGCACCAGAAAACTCAGTCACGTCTGCCTCTGACTTACTATCCTGGGAATCTCTTCCACACCCGGGGCGGGTCCAAGTAACCCGCCGGAGGCAAACCGGATCACAACACCCGGGGCTGGGGCGCCGGTTCAACCGCGGGCCATGGAGCCACCCCGTATGAATACTGCTCCGCCTCATTACACACCAATACCACCGGGTCACTTTTCAAACCCTTTGGAGAATCTCATCGCTGCGTCAGCTCGTTTGGCGGCTCTCCCGATGGAAGGCGACTCTCCAATAGCAATTGAAACACGAAGGGTGAGAGAACTTCTTCAGACGGCTCTGGCGCAGCAGGATGCTCTTACAATTGAGACAGAATCCATTCAACCCCTCGCCCAAGCTGGAGCCCGAGCTATAGCAGGCATATGGACTCAACCGCTATGTCAAGCAATGCTCAAGGCCGTAACCAACCGCGCAGGCATGAGCCGGCGCAGGGTGGAGCCCTTAACTTGGCGGATCAGGAGAGAATCCGTCAAGAGGCCGAGCGGGCGGTTCAACTAGCAGCTGAGCAGGCGGCTCATCAGGCTATTCCGGTTTATTCGGCAACCTCTGTTGAGGCAGGAGTGGCCACAAGAACAAGAGGTGTCCCTTGCCTGGTGCCGTCTCTACGTAATGAGCACTTGCCAAAGGACTTCAAAGGGCCTCGTAAGGTGCCCAATTACACGGCCGACTTGCAGCCTAGGGCATGGATTGAAAGTTATGAGATGGCGATGGAGCTATTGGAGGTCAGTATTTCACTATGATGTTGGATGGAACATCTCGCACTTGGTTGAAAGGGTTGCCACCCAATTCCATCAGCTCATGGGCGGAGTTAAAAGCCCAGTTCATTCAGAACTTCAAGGACACGTGTAAACAACCTATGTCAATCGTGGACCTGACTAATTGAAAGCAAGAGGAAGGTGAGTCCACGACCCATTGGGTGCACCGAGTCAAGGAGATAATACATTCATCTGATAAGATGGATGCCGGCTCTACATTCTTAATGTTGGAGAAAAATTGCCATTTTGAACCTCTAAAACAGAAGCTGGGGCGGCTCAAGCGTGATTGTCATGACATGGGCCAGTTGATGGCGGCTCTGGTCAAATATGCTGATTCTTACAATACCAAGGATCCCGCATCAGATGAAGAGAAGAGAGGGAAGGGGAAGAAGAACGACAACGGCAAGGGTCATCAGCATAGCCCGGCGAATCAAGGAGGTAATAAACGTAAGGCTGACGAGGTTGTGGCTAACACCAATGCACAGGGCAACAACCAACGGTGCAAGGGTAGGCCACCCCCTCAATCAGGTGGGTCAGGTCCCACCCTCGAGCAACTACTGAATGAACCTTGTCCAAGACACGACACCCGGGAGAAGCCAGCTACCCATCTATGGAAGGACTGTACGATCATGAAGGCATTTAAAAATTCCAACATGTTTGATGGTAGCCACAGACCTCGCGGCGGTTCAGGCGGAGGTGGCTTTCATGGCCCGAGCACCGTTTTAGGCGGAGGCGGTTTTCACGATCAGGGCCATCCATGTAACCAGGGTGGCTATAATCAGCAACCCGGCCAAAGTAATCAGCAGCAACAATTCGGGTATCAGAGTAACCCAAAACAGTTGAATAGTGGGCAGTACCACGTATTTACCACTAGTTTATGCAAGAGGGACCAGAAGCTTCATAAGAGGGCTGTCAATGCCATTGAGCCGGCGATTCCACGTTATTTGAGGTGGTCAGAACAGCCTATTGTGTGGAGTAGGGAAGATCACCCTCCCCGGGTTGATAATCCAGGTCACTTGGCCTTGGTGGTGGCACCTCAGGTTGGTCGATATAAGTTCACTAAGGTGCTCATGGACGGAGGTAGTAGCATCAACATCCTCTATTATGAGACGTTTCGTCGGATGGGGTTGACTGATAAGAGTCTTAAACAATCCAACACTGTTTTCATGGTGTTGTCCCTGGTAAGTCCGCATACCCAGTTGGTAAGATTGAACTGGAAGTAGCCTTTGGGGATGAATATGATTCCAGGGCTGAGAAGTTAACTTTTGAGGTGGTTAAGATCAAAAGCCCATATCATGCTCTGTTTGGACGGCTGGCTTACGCCAAGTTCATGGCTCGGCCATGTTATGTGTATCTGTAGCTCAAGATGTCGGGTTATAAAGGCACCATCATAGTACATGGAAGCCGGAAAATAGCCCTGGAATGTGAAGAAGGTGATGCTGCTTATGCTGAGTCTGTTTGTGCGACAGAGGAGTTAAAGTTTTATAAAGATAATGTTGACCCGGCAGACATGACGTCTTTGAAGAAGACAACTACGGAGCATGAACCGGTGTTGAAATTCAAGTCAGCTGATGACACCAAGATGGTTGATTTTGTGCCTGGCGACTCATCCAAATAGTTCATCATCAGTGCCAACTTGGATCCAAAATAGGAAAGAGCGCTCATCGAGTTCATCCGTGAGAACCAGGACATCTTTGCATGGAAACCTTCTGACATGCCGGGTGTCCCGAGAGAACTCGCTGAGCACACTCTTAATATTGATCCGAAGTTTAAGCCGGCCAGGCAGTTTCTTCGATGGTTTAACGCGGAAAGGCGCAAGGCCATTGGAGAAGAGGTGGCCCGGCTCTTGGTGGCCGGGTTCATTGTTGAAGTTTTTCACCCAGAGTGGTTGGCTAACCCGGTGCTTGTGCTCAAGAAGAATGGCACCTGGCGTATGTGTGTGGATTACACCGATTTGAACAAGGCTTGTCCGGCTGACCCTTTTGCTCTCCCGTGTATTGATCATATCATTGATGCTATAGCGGGTTGCGAGCGTTTGAGTTTTTTGGATGCATATTCCGGTTATCATCAGATCAAGATGGCAGTTAAAGACCAGGAGAAAACGGCTTTCATCACTCCGTTTGGAGCCTTCTGCTATGTATCTATGCCTTTTGGACTGAAAAGTGCCCAGGCAACTTATCAACGATGTGTACAGAACTGTCTTCATAGTCAGATTGGGCATAACGTTCATGCTTATGTGGATGACATAGTGGTGAAATCCAGAGAGAAGGAAACCTTGGTAACTGATTTGATGGAGACCTTTGATAACCTCCGGGTCTACAAGATGATGCTTAACCCGACCAAATGTGTTTTTGGAGTCCCAGCTGGCAAACTTTTGGGTTTTTTGGTGTCTAACAGAGGTATTGAGGCTAATCCAGAGAAAATTAAGGCAATTACATCTCTGGCCAAGCCGGTGTGCATCAATGACGTTCAGCGTTTGGCAGGTCGCTTCGCTGCCTTAAGACGGTTCATAAGCCTGTTAGGGGAGAAGGCGATGCATTTGTATCAGATGATGAAAAAGGCGGATGACTTTGTCTGGAGTGATGCTGCTAACTCTGTTTTTGAGGATCTAAAGAAACAGCTTGTTGAGTCACCGGTTCTTGCTGCTCCAGTTGAGAAAGAGCCGTTGTTGTTATATGTAGCTGCTAACTCATGTGCTGTCAGTGTGGACATTGTTGTGGAGCGCAAGGAGGCTGGCAAGGAACATCCGGTCCAGCGGCTGGTTTACTACGTCAGTGAGGTGCTCATTGAATCTAAACAAAGATATCCACATTGGAAGAAGCTTATTTATTTGGTGTTCATGGCAAGCTGGAAGCTCAAACATTACTTTCAGGGTTACCCAATCACTGTGGTTAGCTCTGCTCCTCTAGGAGACATCATTCAAAATAGAGAAGCCACAGGACGAGTCGCCAAGTGGGCTATTGAACTTGGGTCTCACGGTTTGAAGTATATGCCACGTACTGCAATCAAATCTCAAGCGCTGGTTGACTTCATTAATGACTGGACGGAGTTGCATATGCCAAAGGAGAAACCAGATAACACATATTGGACGATTCATTTTGATGGGTCCAGACAGTTGGAAGGCTCGGGGGCTGGAGTTGTTTTAACTTCTCCTCGAGGGGACAAGTTTTGTTATGTGTTGCGATTGATGTTTCCTTGTACTAACAACACAGCAGAATATGAAGCGTTGCTCCATGGTCTTCGAATGGCTAAATAAATGAGTCTGAGCCAAGTCTGGTGCCTTGGCGATTCATATTTGGTGGCTCAACAGGTGTCAGGCAATTGGGATTCCAAGGATCCTCTCATGGTGGCTTATCGCCGCAAGGTTGACGCTGTTGCGGGGCATTTTAAGGGTTATCAAGTGGAACACATTGACCGCAGAAAAAACCAAGCGGCCGATGCCTTAAGCCAGTTGGGATCTCAGCGTAACACTACAAAAAAATACACTTCCGTGATGATACGTGTTTGTCACGGTAGGTCGCTTTTTTGTCATGCATGTACATCCATGACAAATTTATGACAGAATCAAGATAGTCATACCTGTGCTGTCGTAGAAGTGTTCCATGACATTACCAAAATTATTATCACGGAAGTGTCCACTCCCATGACGATAAATCGCGCGTCATAGAAGTGCTTTCGTCAAGGGTGACTGACACGTGGCATCCACCGTAATGGAACGCCGTTAAGCTATCGGGTCGGGTTTTGGATCCGATAACCCATTAACAGCCCCGACCAATGGGGATTTTCCACGTGTAAAATCGTCATTTGCTAGAGGAAACACGTGTCGGTTAATCATCGGGACAGATGTCATCCACTCACTGGATACATTGACACGTGGCACGACCCAACAAGTTTAAATGGGCTAGCCCAACTAAAGGACCACAAGATTTTGCGGACCATAATGGGCCGGCCCAGCTAAAGGCCCACGAGATTTTGCGGACCATAATGGGCTGGCCTTGCTAAAGGCCCACAAGATTTCGCGGGCCATAATGGGCCGGCCCAGGTAAAGGCCCACAAGATTTTTGTGTGCCATAATAGGCCGGCCCAGGTAAAGGCCCACAAAATTCTTGCAGATCAGAATGGGTTGGCCCGGCTAAAGGCCCATGAGATTTCACCGACATTAATGGGCCGGTGTCGGTGTCAAAACCGGCGAATCTCGGGTAGGGGGTTCCGAACTATGCGTCTAGGCCGGATCGTAACAGGAGGCAGGGGACACGAAGTTTGACCCAGGTTCGGGCCCTCTTGATGGAGGTAAAACCCTACGTCCTGCTTGATTAATATTGATGATATGAGTAGTACAAGAGTAGATCTACCATGAGATCAGAGAGGCTAAACCCTAGAAGCTAGCCTATGGTATGATTGTTGTTCTACATACTAAAACCCTTCGGTTTATATAGACACCGCAGAGGGTTAGGGTTACACAAGGTCGGTTACCAAGGAGGAGATATCCCTATCCGTATTGCCTAGCTTGCCTTCCACGCCAAGTAGAGTCCCATCCGGACACGAGACGAAGTCTTCAATCTTGTATCTTCATAGTCTAACAGTCCGGCCAATGGAGATAGTCCGGCTATCCAGAGACCCCTAATCCAGGACTCCCTTAGTAGGCCATGAACCAGGCTTCAATGACGATGAGTCCGGCGCGCAGTATTGTCTTCGGCATTGCAAGGCGGGTTCCTTCTCCGAATACATCACAGAAGAATTTGAATACAAGGATAGTGTCCGACCCTGCAAAATAAGTTCCATATTCCACCGTAGAGAGAATAATATTTTCGCAGATCTAATTTGCTGGCTTGTTTTGGCAGCATGACGTTATGTCATGGCCCGGTGATTATTCGAACCGTTTCTTTTAACCAGCCCCGCACATAACACGAGGCGGTTTTTCGACACGTCTTGTCAAAGCAGAGATCGTGTCCCCTTATTACGGGATTCTCATCAATACGGGCATGGGTAACCCAACCGCGCCATCAATTGCGGCGCTTGGGGGATAAGCGAGTTTTACCAGGCAAGTGGGGACGCTTAGTTTTGTCCGCTCATATAAAGGGATAAGGATTCACCTTTCTATCCACGCCTTCTTCCTCCTTCGCTCATCCGTTTTCGCACACTCGAGCTCAAGCGGCCAAGTCCACACTTCCACCTCAACCTTCTCCAACCATGTCCAGAGCGGAAGGCAAGTGGATGGTCTCTTCCGTCACGGAGGGAGAAATCAAGAAACTGAGGAGAGCCGGATACCTGCCCGACGACATCGCGCACTGGCTCCCAGATGAGGGGCAGCTCATCCCCACCCCCAGGCCCCATGAGAGGGTAGTATTCCTCACCCATTTCCTCCATGGACTGGGATTCCCTCTCCATCCCTTGGCCTGGGGGCTCATGTTTTATTAGGACCTGGATTTCCATGATCTGGCCTCGAACTTCATCCTCAACATCTCGGCGTTTATCATCGTGTGCGAGGCCTTCCTCCGCATCAGGCCCCACTTCGGCTTATCGCTGAAGACCTTCAACGTCAAGCCGAAGGTGGTGGGCGGCCGCCAGGCGGAGTGCGGAGGCGCCATAGTGGGCAAGATGCCCAACGTAACATGGCTCGAGGGCTCCTTTGTGGAAACCATAAAGGGGTGGCAATTGGGGTGGTTCTATATCACCGAGCCGCGCGACCCTGCATGGGCAGCGGCCCCCGAGTTCTGATCTGGCATCCCCACGCGGCTCACCTCCTGGAAAGAGAAGGGCCTGTCCTGGGGTAATTCGAAAGAGCTGACCGGACTCCAAACATGTATTCAAAACATGCTGGACAAGAAGCTCAAGCTTGTCAACATAGTCCAAGTTATGCTCATCCGTCGGATACTCCCGTGCCAACAACAGGAGTTCAACTTGTGGGAATTCAATCCGGCGCAGCACCGAACTCTGGACAGGCTCTTTGACACGACTCATGAAGACGCCTGGAGGGTGCTGTTCAAAAGCGCCGAGGTCCCCCCCTATTACTGAGGATCGCGGATTCAGCGTGAAGCGCCAAGCCAGTGCGGTAACCTGCTTTACCTTTCACAGGATACTTATTTTTTATATAGATGGACTCTATGCGGGATCTAAACTCCCGTACCTTTGATAGGACTGGCAGAAGATGGCCGGACAGATCGACTGTCCGGCACCTTTGCCCGAAGGCCCCGCAGACGCTCTTCTGGCGAAGATGGTGACTCCGGCCCCTTATAAGGTGCCGGAGAAGACCAAGAAGGCCAAGGGAACCCGAAAGAGTTCCCGATGCTAGGCATCGTCGGACTCACCGTTCGATGACTCTGTGGCGCACTCTTCCCCCGAAGACGAGGAAGAAGAAGAAGAAGATGCTCCCCCACCGACTGGGGGAGACAAGAAAAGGAAGGCCGCCCCTACTGGGGAGGCCGGGGGGTCCAAGAAGGGAAGGACTCTTCTTCCGAACAGTTCCACCGCCGCCGACGAAGGCGAAGACGAGTGGTTGCCCAGGGTCAAGCCCCCGGGGAGATCATAAGTATTCGGATACCAGAGTAACTCATAGGATTCCTTTGTCGCACTGCTTTCCCCAATCGCCGAACATGATTATGCAGGCCGCCACGAGCCAATATCGAGGTATCATCAGACGGCTCCCTGGGCCCATCAGACATGGATAGTGATCTGGTCCCGACCGCCACCTCCCCCCATCCTGCTGACGACGCCGAGGTGTTGTCTCAAGAGGCACCGGATCGAGGGCAGACAGTCCCGGAGGTGCCCCAAGGTGACCTTCCGGACTCCGGGAGCCGGGGGACGGGGCCCCCGAGAGCTCCGAGTTCGGCCCTCAGCCGAACACCGTGCCAGACCCTCCAGCGGTTCCGGGCTCGGGTAGGCAGCCTCCTTCTAAGAGGGGCAAGACGCCTGTGCCGGTGACCTCTCTCCATCCAGAGGCACCGGAAAATCTGCTGGAAGCGCTTCGCAACGCTTCCATCGACGAGGAGCACCGCACTATCATGAGTGCGGTGATCCAGAAGGTTTAGTCTGCCAAGAGCGGATTCACTGAAGCCTATGCCAGCCTTCTAACAGGCTTCGAGGTAAGTGTTTTAAAATGTAGTAGAAATATTACCGCATAGACAGTAGCCCCTGATGCTTTGTTCGGTGTTCAGAAAGAAAAGCCGAATAGAGGATCAAATAATATCGCAGGAGTCTAATATAAGTATGTCAATATGCATATGCAGGCTTCGCTGCTGGCGTCTGCCGCACTGACTGCGGAGGTCGCCGTACTGAAGCAGGCCCTCGAGGGGTCCCGAAAAGAGCTCGGCCTTACTAAGAGGCAGCTCGAGGGGAACAAGGGTAAGTAATACCCTGTCTATAGATATGTATATATAAAAAAGGACGTGATTGCCAAATGATAAGATCATTGTATGTTTGTTAGGGGCCACGACCGAGGTGGTGACCCTGAAGCAAGCACTAACCCAGGCCGAAGATAAAGCGGCCCAGGAGCGCACCGAGCGAGACAAGCACGAGGCTCGGGTGGGCAAGGTGCAGCAAGAGCTCCAGGCTCTCGTGATGAAGCACGAGGTGTTGGAGCTTGACTCCAAGACGTGGGAGTCTGAGCTTGCCGCGGCCCTCGAGAGCGCAAAAAGTGCCAAGGCCGAACCCAAAAGGCCCTCCAAGAGATCAACACGATGAAGAAGATAGCAGCGGGTAAGGCTTTCTATATGCAAAGCAAGCATGTAAAAGTAAATTACCGATTACTTACCCGGATCCGGAGCTCTTCAGGAGCATTCGCAGATTTGCCCCGCAGTGTGTCCGATGCTGCACAATTTTATCAGGACGAGGACAGAAGCTCGACAAAGAAGCTGTTCTGGTCTCAGTATGCTGAGGCCGAACATCCGGTGCCGATGAGCGACCAGCTGAAGCAGATGGTCGAGCTACATAAGGCGGCCGATCAGGCCATGAAGGGCTTTATAGTCCGGCTGTGGCCTGGCGACGCCCTTCCGAACAACTTCTTCGGCCTGGCGAGGCGTCTTGTGGATGCCTGCTCACGGCTGGAGGTCATCAAGCGATCTGTCTGCATTGAAGGTGCACGTCGGGCTTTCGCCTGTGTGAAATTGCAGTGGGTCAAGCTAGACGCCGTGAAGCTGATCAAGGAGGGGCCGCCAGAGGGCAAGGAGCACCGCCACCCCGAGATGTACTACAAGGGTGTTCTGTCGGGTGCCCGTCTCATTGCGGATGAGTGCTCAAAAGATGTAATATTTGAGTAAACTCGCTCGTTTTATCCCGTATTTATGAAAACATGTTTCATATGCGCTATGCAACGCTTGTTTGAATTTAAAATATTACCTTCTGTTTGGCTGTTTATCCAATCTGAGAGATGGCTAGTCCTCGGCTTCTGCCCCCATGCCACGAGTGCTGGGGTGTTCGGGATAATCCTGAGCACTCTTGTTCCCATATTTGGGTCCTTCAAGGGAGGTGCTCAACACAACGAACAAGGCAACCGGACTAATAATGCTTTATCACTCTCACTTAGCCATAGAATTCTATAATTTTAAATTTCGGCGAAGCCCCTAGTGTTCGGAAGGCCAAATTCGGGGCGCGATACACGCCTGTAAGCCGGACAGGACCGGCCCCTCGCCCTAAGCGGCATAAGTCTTTAGGGACTCGAAAAACCTCGCCGAACAGCGACAAGTCTCTCGCCTTATCATGACAGTCAGTTTTAGCTTTCTCTACTGAGGTGCTCAGCCCGGCAGAACCGGGGCACAATCGCAGTAGTTTTCCTAGCGCTACCTTAGTCGATAGAGCGGAACGTAAGGTACCAAAACATAGGAGCCGGGCAAACCCAACATTTGACCAAAGACATGATTCGGAGCTGATGCATATAATGCTATAAGTTCGGGGTGCCGCACTTGTGAAAGTGTTTGGACTTTTCACACCGCATTGTGGGGTACGTAAGCCCCTGGTGTATTGGCCGTACCAGAGTGTACGGTTGCAAGGCGTCATTAATGAACACACACATATATATATAACAAGAATGCAATAATAGTCGTAATGTCATGCATTGTTTATTAAAAAATTGCGTTAAGGCAGAGTGATATAGATAGTGCGTTAAGCAAAGAGTAGGACTATGTCCCTTCCAAGGGCAAGCTGAGGAATGATATTGAATTGAATATTTCACTCGTTACTGTAATCAACCTGGGAATTCCGTAGTATAACATAGATGTCTGCCTCCTTGGTTGCTGCATCATGTGTTCGGCAACAGTGCTGCCGGACAGTGTTTCCGAAGATTAAGGTCCTAAAAGAAAAAGGAAAATAACCAAACGGGAAGCCCCTAGTGCGGTTTAGGCCGCGTTTTGGGGTGTGCCGCAGTTGTGCCCCCCTCCCCACCTGTGCCCATGGTATTTTTAATGCGTAATTATGTACACGTGGTACGAATATTGTGTTGGTATTGGGGTGGCCGCCATATTGCTACGCGAACTCAGATCGCGCCAGGCGGTCTATTTGCCGATTACCCCGAGTGTGCTTGAAGGTGTCCGGGCTTTGAAGCGCCGAACTAGTTGATTGCCTTGAGAGGCTGCTTTGCGCTTCTGCTGCGAGGACCGCGGTGTACTCCTCAGTTCGGAGAGAGTGCTCTGTGTTTCCATTGACTGTAATAACTCCACGAGTTCCTGGCATCTTGAGCTTGAGGTATGCATAATGCGGTACCACATTGAATCTAGCAAATGCGGTTCGCCCGAGCAGCGCGTGATAACCACTGCGGAACGGGACTATATCGAAGATTAACTCTTCGCTTCAGAAGTTATCCAGGGATCCGAAGACCACTTCCAGTGTAATTGAGCCTATGCAATGGGCTTCTACACCTGGAATGACGCCCTTAAAGGTCGTTTTTGTGGGTTTGATTCTTGAGGGGTCTATACCCATTTTGCACACTGTGTCCTGATAAAGCAGGTTCAGGCTGCTGCCGCCGTCCATAAGGACTCGAGTGAGGTGAAATCCGTCGATGATTGGGTCTAGGACCAGTGCGGCGAATCCCCCATGACGGATACTAGTGGGATGGTCCCTGCGATCGAAGGTGATAGGGCAGGAGGACCAAGGGTTGAACTTTGGGGCGACTGGCTCCAACGCATATACGTCCCTGAGCGCACGCTTCCGCTCCCTCTTGGGGATGTGGGTTGCGTATATCATGTTCACCGTTCGCACTTGCAGGGGAAAACTCTTCTGTCCTCCAGTGTGCGGCTGCCGGGGCTCCTCGTCATCGCTATGCGGCCCCTTGTCCTTGTTTTCGGCAATTAACTTGACGGCCTGCTTGAACACCCAACAATCCCTGTTGGTGTGATTGGCTGGCTTGTCTGGGGTGCCGTGTATTTGACACAAGCGATCGAGTATATGGTCCAAGATGGACGGGCCCGGCGTACTTTGTTTGAATGGCTTTTTCCGCTGACCGGGTTTAGAGCCTTTGAATCCGGCATTGACTGTCGTATCCTTAGTATTTTCATTGTTAATGCGGCACTTATGCTTGTTGCGACATGACTTGCTATTGCCGTCCTTGGTATCTGAGGTACCATGGTTCTTTGATATGTTATTACTGCGAGCCAGCCAGCTGTCTTCTCCCGCACAAAAGTGGGTCATGAGCGTCGTGAGAGCTGCCATAGATTTCGGCTTTTCCTGACCAAGGTGTCGGGCTAGCCACTCGTCTCGGATGTTGTGCTTGAAAGCCGCTGAGGCCTCCGCATCCGGACAGTCGACGATTTGATTTTTCTTTGTAAGGAACCGAGTCCATAATTGCCTGGCCGACTCTTCTGGCTGCTGAATTATGTGGCTCAAGTCATCGGCGTCTGGTGGTCGCACATAAGTGCCCTGAAAGTTGTCGAGGAATGCGGCTTCCAGATCTTCCCAATAGCTAATGGAGTTCGCTGGCAAGCTGTTAAGCCAATGCCGCGCTGGTCCTTTGAACTTTAGTGGAAGGTATTTGATGGCGTGTAAGTCATCACCGCGGGCCATGTGGATGTGGAGGAGGAAGTCCTCAATCCATACTGCGAGATCTGTTGTGCCGTCGTATGATTCAATGTTTACAGGTTTGAAACGTACTGGGAATTGATGTTCCATTACTTCGTCTGTGAAGCATAAGGGGTGTGCGGCGCCTTTGTATTGGGCTATATCTCGACGCAGCTCGAATGGGTCTTGCCCGTTGTGTTCGGCTCGGCCGGATTTTCTTTTACTGTATTCGGCGTGACGTTTGTCGTCTCGCAGAGTGGTGCGTCCTCGTGATCCGTATATCGATCTTGAATGCTTTGCCTTGTCCTCCAATATGTCTCGCAGGTCTGGCGTATCTCCCCATGCCTTTTTATTTGAATGGCATTGGGGTGGAGGCTGAGCTTTTGGCTAGAATGCCTCTCTATCGTGGCCACGAGGTGGCCGATCCGCCGTATCATACGCTTCTTCCTCCAGTCGGGGTAGTAACCTGCGCCTTGGGTAACTCTTGGAGGGGCGCTCGAGTTTATATTCCTCGGCCACGAGGACTTCAGTCCATTTGTCAGCTAGCAGATCTTGATCAGCTTGAACTGCTGCTGCTTTTTCTTCAGGCTATTTGCCGTGGCCATAAGCCGACGCTTGAAGCGCTCTTGTTCGACGGGATCCTCTGGGACGGCGAATTTATCGTCGCCGAGGCTTGCCTCGTCTTCGGAGGGGGGGATGTAATTGTCATCCTCCTCCTCTCCATCTGCCGCTCTCTCTGGAGAGCTGGCTCCTTCATCCTCCTGCTCTAAATCTTACTGGAGGGGATTGTTGTTGTCTTCGGCACTATCCGGAGTATTATTATCTCCTGTGCCGGTATCACCACTTCTGCTTTGGCGGGACTTAGTGCGGCACCGCTGACGTCGGCGCTTGGGTTGCTTCTTGGAGGGGTCATCCTCCGCTATCTCGTTGCCATTGCCTTCGTTGGGTGTATCCACCATGTATATGTCATATTACGAGGTGGATTTCCAGTGCCCTATAGGTGTTGGTTCATGCTCGTCTCCTACATCGTCGTCCATACCGTCGATGTCTTCGGAGTCGAAGTCGAGCATGTCGGTTAAATCATCGAAAGTGGCTACGAATTGGGTGGTGTGTGGGCGTCGAATTTCTTCGTCCTCCGCATCCCAATCCTGTTGCCCGTAATCCGGCCAGGGCTCTCCTGACAAAGAGAGAGATCTTAGTGAATTCAGAATGTTGCTGAAGGGCGAGTGCTGAAAGATATCCGTGGCGGTGAATTCCATGATCGGCGCCCAATCGGATTCGATTGGCAGGGGCGCGGGCGGTTCGGAGTCAGAAAGAGAGTCCGGCACCTTGGAGTCACGGGCTGCGCAGAGGATTATGCTGGTGTTTGGATCGATCGCCATTGAGACTGCAGCCCCTGAGGTAGTGTCTAACAACCCGTCCTCGATTGGCGCAGTTGGCTCCGAGCTAAGGGTCGGAGCTGATGCGGGCGCGGCCTCTGGGGTACTGTTCGGCGGCAGAGCTAGGTCATACCCATCGCGACAGTGCGGCGCGCCCGGCTGTGGCTCGAATCCGTCGAAGATCAAGTCTCAGCGGATGTCGGCCGTGTAGTTCAAACTTCCAAATCTGACCTGACGGCCAGGGGCATAGCTTTCAATCTACTCCAGATGGCCAAGCGAATTAGCCCGCAGTGCAAAGCCGCGAATACGAAGATCTGTCCGGGGAGAAAAGTCTCACCCTGGACCGCATCGCCATCGATGATAGTAGGAGCTATCAAGCCTAACGGCGACGACATAGAGGAACTCTCAATTGAAGCACCAATGTCAGTGTCAAAACCGGCGGATCTCGGGTAGGGGGTCCCAAACTGTGCGTCTAGGCCGGATGGTAACAGGAGGCAGGGGACACGAAGTTTTACCCAGGTTCGGGCCCTCTTGATGGAGGTAAAACCCTACGTCCTGCTGGATTAAATTGATGATATGAGTAGTACAAGAGTAGATCTACCACGAGATCAGAGAGGCTAAACCCTAGAAGCTAGCCTATGGTATGATTGTTGTTCTATGGACTAAAACCCTTCGGTTTATATAGACATCGGAGAGGGTTAGGGTTACACAAGGTCGGTTACAAAGGAGGAGATATCCCTATCCGTATTGCCTAGCTTGCCTTCCACGCCAAGTAGAGACCCATCCGGACACGAGATGAAGTCTTCAATCTTGTATCTTCATAGTCTAACAGTCCGGCCAATGGAGATAGTCCGGCTATCCGGAGACCCCCTAATCCAGGACTCCCTCAGCCGGCCCAGCTGTGGGCCCACAAGATTTTGAGGACCCTAGTAGGTCGGCCCGTTAACTGGCTACCATGTTTTGGGCCAAATGCCGGCCCATATTTGATCCGGTCTATTAATGACCTGCCACGCTCCGGGCCTAATAGTGGCCCATATGAGATCCGGCCCATTAAAAGCCTACCATGTTCTGGGCCAAATTATGGCCCAGATCAGGTCCGCCCCTTTAAGAGGTTTTGGGCCTAATTATGGCCCATATTAGATTTGGCCCGTCAACTGGACACTATGCTTTTGGGCCCACTTGCTAAAGGCCCACTTATTAATTCGGCCTGATATTAGTTTTGGCCTGTTAAGGTCCCGTTTAACATTTCGGCCCTATATTAATTTCAGCCTATTAAAAGCCCGTCATATAGTTGGGCCTAACTACGGCCCGGTTTGCATACGGCCTGCTCGCAGCCGATATCTGATTGGGCCAAACAAGGACCGAGACAATTTTTCGGCCTGTTAAAAGCCCGTGATTTGATTCGCACAATCATGGGCCGGGGTTCATTTCGGGCTGCTGCCGGACCGTGAGCTGATCGGCACGTTTCAGGCCCAACCTACATCGTGATTGCATGACGGCCCGATTATGTACCATAATTTTACGGTTTGGCCGGTTTACTGCGAAGACAGGATATATATATACAGTAAAATAACTGCAGCATGGTGAATAAGAAAAAACCTATACTATACAATAAAGAAATTATGGCATATTACATCCACTAGGCATCAAAGTTCGCCACTATGATAATAAAGCACAAGCAGACAGCAGATTACATACACTAGGCATCAAAGATCGCCACCAGTGCAAATAAACACGCTGACAAAATAATATACAAAACCGACAACACTTCAATAGAGTTCAAGAAAGGTTAGCCCTGCTGGGGAGCTGCAGCGCAAGCAGCTGAGCAAGATGATGATATTGCGCTTGTTCAGCACTTATATCTTCCTCACTCTGAAAGATAAACAAGCAGACAGATGACAGGTTTTGCACATAAAAGTATCAGTGCTGACAATTCATCACATTTCTTACTGATGAATAAAGTGACACAGTTTAAATTTGCATTAACACAATATGGTATTGTTCAGGTCAAGACATGGCAGGAAATGACATTATGAAGGAGTTGGCAGCTTCATGACACCACTGGATTACAAATCAAGAACTCATAAGTATCAATGGTTAGTGTGCTGTCAATTTATACCATTTCAGATTGGCAAATAAAGAGATGGTTTAAATAATAGTAGAATGATATGACATTTTTCATAGTTAAGACATTGCAGAATATGACATTGTGCTGTAGTGGGTAGGTTCACCACACCACTGGATTACAGATGAAGAATAGAAGCATACATGCAGTGCAAAAGAAGATCACTTGCTCTGTATAGTTTAATTTACATGGTATGAAGAAAGAACTTGGTTGTACAATTGAAAACTTAAATTGAGAAAGGACGAACTTTTGTTTATGAACTACATATAATAAACTTTAAACAAGCAATTTGATGCAAACACCAAAAATAAACAGGTGTTGCAGTCATGCCTAACCAAATATATACAACAAAGTTTGAAGGCTTGAGATGGACAAACTTACATTATTGGTGAAGACAGGCTCTATAAAGGCCTTGTCCATGCTGATGGGGGGGCAATTCAAGAAGTTTACCACAGAATATTCTTCAAAAGCATTGCCTTTATTCTACATTTTGTTAAGAGTAAATATAGATGTGATAATATACGAAAAAATGGAGAATATTTAAGATAAGATGAAGAGTGATGCTACATAACAAAGTAGCTATAAATGTAAGTGCAGCGATACAGGCAAAGGTACAACCAAGAGCAATGCACAGCTAAACTTCTTCAGTACCAACCTTATGGTAAGAGTAAATATAGATCTGATGTGTAGAAAATGGAGGGCAAAGGAAAATAAGCTGCAGAGTGATGGTACATGAACAACTACCTGCCATTATAAGTACAGTGATAAAGGACAACATGTACTTACAAGAACAATGCAGAGCTAAAAAAACATTGGCATTGGATATATTCTACACTAATGTAACCATTCATACAGATCAGATAATTTGGAGCGAACAATTGATAAGCAAGCTATCATGCATACTGCTGTCACATAATGAACCAGGTATGTATGCAAGTACAGTGATACAGGACAACAGGTACTAACAAGAGCAAAGCAGCGGGCAGCATATTTGCGATATCCTGTCGTTCTTGTCAAACCGGAATTCTTCTTCGAGCAGATTTCCTGCAAAAAAGATCCGTAAGGCACATGTGGAAAAGTAGAAGTTCAAATTGTCATGTGATTTCATAGATAGTACCTCATCCTGGGAACGAGACCAGTGCATAACAAGGTTTTTCCATTCAATGTCTTCTAAATTTAGCACAGGAGACTTCACCGGAAATTCGTTTATAGACTTGCCATCAAAGTGTGATTTCCTCAGGTAACACCGATACTGCTGCAATGCTTCCTTGAAAAGCACAAGCAAGCTTTGCTCATCATGACTATCCAGATTGACCCTCGCCTAGTTACAACAATGTAATGTAAATCATTGATGTGTTCAATCAGCAGAAAACAGGAAAATAATAACCATGAATAATAGCACTTACACGTAAGTTGGACAGGAAGATGTGAAAATGGTGTTTGTCTTCACAATAATCTTCCCATGATGGGAATATATGCACGTAGTCCCTAACAACATTGAAAGCATTGTCTTTTAAACTGGGAATAAATGGAATGGGGTTCCAATCTGCAGGAATTGGCCGTCTCTGCAGTTGGGATAGGTCTTCAGCCGGTGGACTTGCTGTACTTTTTGCTGGAGTGGGATTTTTCTGTGGTACAGCTGGTGCTATGGCAAATGAAATCGGTATACCTTTTGCTGGAGTGTAGGTCCTGTGTGGTGGGGCTAGTGGTGTGGCTAGTGAAGTATGGGTACAGTCTACTGGAGTCGGTCCTACGTTTTTTGCCAGTGGTTGTACAGCCAATATAAGTGGGGTGCTGTCTGATTTCTCCGGCACCACCACGTTTTTCAAGGACTTTGCTGGTGCTCCTTCAGGTTCGGCAATCACCCTCTTCCTTTTTGATGTCTGATGCACAAGAACAACATTTGAGTGGAAAAACATGGTATGATGATAGATGGAATATGTATTGATAATGGATGGGCATGGCATCCCGACATATATGATGAGTAAACTAAGCAGATGGCGGGTGCAACAAAGTAGAAGAAATGCAAGACAACATATGCAAGATACGCGCAATCAATAAAACCTTGCCAAATTAGAACAGGCACCTTGATGGGTGAACAGGACAGGCCATCTGCCTTTGACTCCTCGAGGTTAGAATAGTCATTAGGATGATATTCTGAACAAGAATCAACTGGTGGGGAGTGTACGAGTTTCATTGCTTCCAGAATGGCACTCAATGCCTTGCTGCCAATTTTATAAGTCATTGTAGTGTTCCACAATATTCTTTTGATGCGCGGATTCTGATATTCACTGTAATTGCGTATAATATCTGAGAACCATGCAAACATAAGTAGTTGTGAGATTATCTTTGTAATGCAGATGATTTTCTAATATAGGGGCGCCCCTGTAAACACTTGTGTGCTATCACTGGATTCTGATGAGAGAGCTCATGTGTGCTGTAATATGGTGCGTAAATTTATATAATCTGGCACAAGTACACAAAAAATAGGCTGCAGAAGTAAGGATAGCTGGCAGATGATAGGTTCATAATATACTGTATAGAGAGTTTATTGCCAAACCATGATAGCAAGAGCACACAGCAACTAGGCAGATCATAGTGTACATAACGGGGGTACACCATAACCAGGATATATAAATCGGGAAAGTGGAACTTGCTGGAAATTACGGTGTTGTATTGCCGCTAGTAATTGAAAGCCTATCGATCACGTACAGGCCAGCTCTATCAGCTGTTGACTGCAGATGTCCCTGCTCCCCTTCTTCACAAGGAACATACTGTGCTTCCCATATAGAACACCGCACGGGCCGCCGGCCGAACCACCGGCCCCACCGCCTGTGTTCCTCCGCCACCCCCACCCCCGCCCCCGCACGCTTCGAGTTTTCTTCATTCGACGAGGCCCCACCACCGCCCCCCACAACCATCGTCCCCACCCGAGCCCCTTCGATTGCACCAACGAACTCCGGCGAGCTCTGAAAAATCGACTGACCCAATTTTGAAATTTAGTCTACTATGATTTAACTAGTGTGGAATATAAAATGGGAAAACCATAAGCATTGCGAGTATGGTGTTGAGCGTGCCATGGCAGATCTGAAGGTGCAAAACCGGATAAAGGCAACTTCGCAACCAAGACAAGAAATCAGAGTAAAGCAGTGGCGATCCATTTTCTTGCTGCGATAAATAAGTTGAGCAGATACGAAAGAGTACCGCCTCTGGTGCGGCGCCGTGTATGCATCTGCTGAGAATTTGACGGTGTTGCGGTAGCGATGGCTATCGGCAGCGTGGAAGAAGATCTAGGAGGGTAGGCGGTGGCGGCGGGCGCGGTGGATGAGACGGTCGTAGGAGCGGCTCCGGCAAGGTGGACGACGACGGGGATGAAGCGAGAGGACGGGATGCAAGGATCCCGGTCCGAAGCTGTGGATGAGAGAGGTCGATCTCTTGTAATGGACGGCGGCGGCGGGGTATCAGCTCCGGCATGGTGGAGGAGGACGGTGGTGGATGGGGTGGCAGACGGCGGCGGACGGAGGAGGGTGGGGTGGAGAGGGTGTTTTGGCACCCACGGAGTACGAATGGGGAAAGGGAGGTAGAGAGGAAGGGGGAACCATGTATTCAGGGTGCGCTTGTCTCAAATGCGAGGAAATTTACAAAGTTAGCCCCCGTTTCAAATTTCTACTACATCACAGCAACACTAGTCGGATGGGGATAGGACGGTAATCTCGCATACACCGAATATTTGCCGATAAGAGTTTGTTTTTGGCGCCCACCATGTACGAATATGAATCGGGGAGGGAGTCGATTTCGGCCGAGGACACACTGTGTTTTGGCACCCACCGTGTATGAATCTGGGTGAGAGGCGGTTACGTCACGTTTGGGTGAAATTACAAACCTATCCCTATCGAAACCTATAGAAATCCAGCATATAGGCTTTGCGTGGCAGGGATAGGCAGTAGTGATTTCCATCTCGCAGATTTTGGTTTCGGGCGGTTACTGTGACTTTCCCCGCTTCGTTCAACTTTTGCAGAGTGCACGTTTACCGTGCCAACTCAATTCGAATCCCATTTGTATTCTATTTTTTTCGGGCGGGATCCATTTTCAATTGGAATTACATTCTATATACATCATTTTTTATATATACTTTCAAAAGCACAACAAAGAATTCTGCTCCTTTATATGTATAATATGATTTACAAATACAACGATCTCGAAATCTTAAGGTTGAATTCTAAAAAAATTAACAAAATTATGTTCTACTAAAATGTATGGATCAATAATATCTACATATTAAATAACATAGATGTGCGTGAATTCATATGAGTATGCATGTTTGATAGATCAATTTTGGTTCGAGTATGGATTACATGTATCATCATCTCGAATTCAAATATTTGAATCCCTTTTTTGTTCACTCCTTTCACGCCCATCTCTCTCGCATGCATGCTCCTTCAGGTAGCTATCACTCTCTTTTCTCCAGCTCACCCGCACGCTCACTTCATGTTGCTCCTATCCTCGCAAACATGGTCTCTTAACGTCTCCCTTGAGAAGTGTCACACTCTCCCTATCATTATAAATTACATGGTTTTCATTATCTCTCACGTCTCTACTGTTCTCTGGTATCACTCGGTACCT
>NC_053025.1:403026813-403140757 GCF_003073215.2 Triticum urartu | reverse complement strand
CACGGGGAAAAACGCTAGACCTGCGAGACGTATTGGAGGACAAAGCAAAACACGCAAGATCGATCTATGGATCACGAGGGCGCGCCACTACGCGAGACGATAACCGTCACGCCGGATACAGTAAAAGTAAATCTGGCCAGGCCGAACACAGCGGACAAGACTCATTCGAGCTGCGTCGCGACATAGCCCACTATAGAGGTGCCGCACACCCCATATGCTTCACAGATGAAGTAATGGATCACCAAATCCCAGAGGGTTTCAAACCCGTAAATATCGAATCATACGACGACACAACAGATCCCGCGGTATGGATCGAGGACTTCCTCCTGCACATCCACGTGGCCTGCGGTGATGATCTACACGCCATCAAATACCTCCCACTCAAGCTCAAAGGAACAGCTCGGCATTGGCTCAACAGCCTGCCAGCAGAATCCATTGGCTGTTGGGAAGATCTGGAAGCCGCATTCCTCGACAACTTCCAGGGCACTTATGTGCGACCACCAGATGCCGATGACTTGAGCCACATAATTCAGCAGCCAGAGGAATCGGCCAGGCAATTCTGGACACGGTTCCTGACAAAGAAAATTCAAATCGTCGACTGTCCGGATGCAGAGGCCCTAGCAGCTTTTAAGCACAACATCCGCGACGAGTGGCTCGCCCGGCACCTTGGCTAGGAAAAACCGAAATCTATGGCAGCCCTCACGACACTCATGACCCGCTTTTGCGCGGGAGAAGACAGCTGGCTGGCTCGCAGCAATAACATACCAAAGAACCACGGTACTTCAGATACCAAGGATAGCAATGGCAGGTCACGTTGCAACAAACATAAGCGCCGCGTCAATAGCGACAATAGCAAGGATACGGCAATCAATGCCGGATTCAGAGGCTCTAAACCCGGTCAGCGGAAAAAGCCATTCAAAAGAAGCACTCCGGGCCCGTCCAGTTTGGACCGTATACTCGATCGCTCGTGCCAAATACATGGCACCCCCGACAAGCCAGCCAACCACACCAACAGGGAACGTTGGGTGTTCAAGCAGGCCGGCAAGTTAAACGCCGAAAACAAAGATAAAGGGCTACATAGCGATGACGAGGAGGAGCCCCGGCAGCCGAACACCGGAGGGCAGAAGAGGTTCCCCCCACAAGTGCGGACGGTGAACATGATATACGCAACCCACATCCCCAAGAGGGAGCGGAAGCGTGCGTTAAGGGATGTATATGCGTTGGAGCCAGTCACCCCAAAGTTCAACCCATGGTCCTCCTGTCCGATCACCTTCGATCGTAAGGACCATCCCACTAGTATCCGTCATGGCGGATTCGCCACACTGGTCCTAGACCCAATCATCGACGAATTTCACCACACTCGAGTCCTTATGGACGGCGGCAGCAGCCTGGACCTGCTTTATCAGGACACAGTGCGCAAAATGGGTATAGACCCCTCAAGGATCAAACCCACAAAAACGACCTTCAAAGGCGTCATACCAGGTGTAGAGGCCCATTGCATAGGCTCAGTCACACTGGAAGTAGTCTTTGGATCCCCGGATAACTTCCGGAGCGAGGAGTTAATCTTCGATATAGTCCCATCCCGCAGCACTATCATGCACTGCTCGGGCGAACCGCATTTGCGAGATTCAACGCAGTACCGCACTATGCATATCTTAAGTTCAAGATGCCAGGACCTCGGGGGGTCATAACAGTCAATGGGAACACAAAGCGCTCTCTCCGCACGGAGGAGCACACTGTGGCCCTTGCAGCAGAAGTGCAGAGCAGCCTCTTAAGGCAATCCACCAGTTCGGCGATTAAAGACCCGGACACCTTCAAGCGCGCCCAGAGTAATCGGCAACAAGACCGCTTGGTACGTTCCGAGCTCGCATAGCAATGCGGCCCCACCCCAGTACCAGCCAAACGGCAAAATCCGTGCCACGCGTACATAATTACGCATTGAAAATACCATGGGCACAGGTGGGGAGGGGGCACGACTACGGCACGCCCCAAGACGCGGCTCAACCGCACTAGGGGCTTCCCGCTTTGTTATTTTTCTCTCTTTCAGGACTTTAATCTCTGGAAACCCCGTCCGGCAGTACGATCGCCGGACACACGATGCAACAACCAAGGAGGCAGAAAGCTACGTCGCACCATGGAACTCCCAGGTGGTCTCTGATAACGAGTGAAATACTTGCTTTAAATACCATTCCTCAGGTTGCCCTTGGAGGGGACATCTCAAATAGTCCTACTTTTTGCTTATCGCACTACTTGTATCATTCTACTTCGACGCACCTTTTTGAATAAGCAATGCATAGCACTAGACTATTACTGCATTCTCTATTCCTTTTATATATATATGTTCATTCACAACATTCAGCACCCGTACACTCTGGTACAGCCAATACGCCAGGGGCTTAAGCATACCCCAAAATATGGCGTGAGAAGTACGAACACTTTCGACAGTGCGGCACCCTGAACTTATAGCATTATATGCATTAGCTCCGAATCATGTCTTGGGTCAATAGTTGGGTTTGCCCGGCTCCCATGTTTTGGTACCTTACGTTCCACTATATCGGCTAAGATAGCACTGGGAGAACTACTGCAATTGTGGCCCAGTTCATCTGGGCTAAGCACCTCAGTAGAGAAATCTAAAACTGACTGTCATGATAAGGCGAGAGCCAGTCGCTGTTCGAGAGGTCTCGAGTCCCTATAGACTTATGCCGCTTAGGGCGAGGAGTGGGCTTTGTCCGGCTTAGGCGTGTATAGCGCCCCGAATTCGGCCTTCCGAATACTAGGGGCTTCGCCAAAATTTAAAATTGTAGACTTCTATGGCTAAGTGAGAGTGATAAAGCATTATAGTACGATTGCCTTGTTCGTTGAGCTGAGCACCTCCCTCAAAGGACCCAACATTGGGAAAAAGAGTGCTCAGATTTATCCCGAACACCCCAGCACTCATGGCATGGGGGCAGAAGCCGACGACTGGCCATCTCTCAGATTTGATAAACAGCCGCATAGAAGGTAATATTTTAAATTTAAACAAGCGTTGCATAGCGCATATGAACAAGTTTTCATAATACAGGATCACACGAGCGAGTTCATTCAAATATTACATCCTTCGCACACTCGTCTGCTACAAGACGGGCACCCTTCAGGACACCCTCATAATACATCTTAGGGTGGCGATGCTCCTTGCCCTGCGGCGGCCCCTCCTTCACCAGCTTCTCGGCATCCATCTTGGCCCAGTGCACCTTCGCACGGGCAAAGGCCCGACGTGCACCTTCGATGCAGACGGACCGCTTTATGACCTCCAGCCATGGGTAGGCATCCGCAAGCCGCCTCACCAGGCCGAAGTAGCTATTGGGAAGGGAGTCGCCAGGCCACATCCGGACTATAAGGCCTCTCATGGCCTGTTCGGCCGCCTTGTGCAGCTCGACCAGTTGCTTCAGCTGGTCGCTCATAGGCATCGGAGGTTCGGTCCCAGTATACTGAGACCAGAACAACTTCTCTGTCGAGCTTCCCTCCTCGGCCTGGTAATATTTCGCGGCATCCGACACGCTGTGGGGCAAATCTGCGAATGCTCCTGGAGAGCTCCGGACTCGGGTAAGTAACAAGTAATTTACTTTCACATGCTTGCTTTGCAAATTGAATGCCTTAACCGCCGCTATCTTCCTCGTTGCCTCAATTTCCTGGAGGGCCTTTTGGGCTTCAGCCTTGGCATGCTTTGTGCTCTCGAGGGCCGCGGCAAGCTCGGACTCTCGCTTCTTCGAGTAAAACTCCAAAGCCTCGTGCTTCTTCACGAGAGCCTGGAGCTCTTGCTGCACCTCGCCCACCCGTGCCTCTTGATTTTCCCGCTCGGTGCACTCCTTGGCCGCTTTATTTTCGGCCTCGGACAACGCTTGCTTCAGGGTCGCCACTTCGGTCGTGGCCCCTGGCACATCCGTGATGATCCTGTCATTTCGCAACCGCATCTTTCTTACCTTTGTTCACCTCGAGCTGCCTCTTGGCAAGACCGAGCTATTTCTCGGACCGCTTGAGGTTCTGCCTTAGTGCAGCGACCTCCGCAGTCAGTGCGGTAGAGGTCAGCAGCGAAGCCTGCATAGGCATACAGACATACTTATATTAGACTCCTACAGATATTATTTGATCCTCTATTCGGCTTTTCTTTGTGAACACCAAACAGAGCATCAGGGGCTACTGTCTATGTGGTAATATTTTCCCTATATTTTAAATAATTACCTCAAAGCCTATTAGAAGGCTGGCACAGGCTTCAGTCAGTCCGCTCTTGGCGGACTGAACCTTCTTGATCACCAAACTCATAATAATGCGGTGCTCTTCGTCGATGGAAGCGCCGCGAAGCGCTCCCAGCAGGTCGTCCGGTGCCTCTGGATGGACAGAGGTCACCGACACGGACGGTTTGCCCCTCTTGGAAGGGGGCCGCCTGCCCGAGTCTGGAACCATTGGAGGTTCCGACGTGGTGTTCGGCTGAGGGATGAACTTGGAGCCCCTGGGAGCGTTGCTCCCTTTGCTCCTGGAGTCCGGAAGGTCGCCTTCAGGCGCCTCCAGGACTGTCTCCCCCCGGCTCGGTGCCCCTTGAGACAATACCTCAGCGTTGTCCGTAGGGCAAGGAGAGGAGGCGGTTGGAAGTGTATCACTATTCATGTCCGAGAGTCCAAGGAACCGTCATACGATGATACGTCGATACGGGATTGGGGCGGACTGCATAATCATATTCGACGTTCGGAGAAGCGGTGCGACAAAAGTATGCTATGAGTTTCAAAGGACCCAACATGGGAAAAAGAGTGCTCAGATTTATCCCGAACACCCCAGCACTCATGGCATGGGGGCAGAAGCCGACGACTGGCCATCTCTTAGATTTGATAAACAGCCGCACAGAAGGTAATATTTTAAATTCAAACAAGCGTTGCATAGCGCATATGAACAAGTTTTCATAATACAGGATCACACGAGCAAGTTCATTCAAAAATTACATCCTTCGCACACTCGTCCGCCACAAGACGGGCACCCTTCAGGACACCCTCATAATACATCTCAGGGTGGCGATGCTCCTTGCCCTGCGGCGGCCCCTCCTTCACCAGCTTCTCGGCGTCCATCTTGGCCCAGTGCACCTTCGCACGGGCAAAGCCGCGTGCACCTTCGATGCAGACGGACCGCTTTATGACTTCTCAGCCGTGGGCAGGCATCCACAAGCCGCCTCACCAGGCCAAAGTAGCTGTTGGGAAGGGAGTCGCCAGGCCACATCCGGACTATAAGCCCCTCATGGCCTGTTCGGCCGCCTTGTGCAGCTCGACCAGTTGCTTCAGCTGGTCGCTCATAGGCATCGGGTGTTCGGTCCAGTATACTGAGACCAGAACAACTTCTCTCGAGCTTCCCTCCTCGGCCTGGTAACTTTCGCGGCATCCGACACGCTGCGGGGCAAATCTGCGAATGCTCCTGGAGAGCTCCGGACTCGGGTAAGTAACAAGTAATTTACTTTCACATGCTTGCTTTGCATATTGAATGCCTTACCCGCCGCTATCTTCCTCTCGCCTCAATTTCCTGGAGGGCCTTTTGGGCTTCAGCCTTGGCATGCTTTGTGCTCTCGAGGGCCGCGGCAAGCTCGGACTCTCGCGTCTTCGAGTAAACTCCAAAGCCTCGTGCTTCTTCACGAGAGCCTGGAGCTCTTGCTGCACCTCGCCCACCCGTGCCTCTTGATTTTCCCGCTCGGTGCACTCCTTGGCCGCTTTATTTTCGGCCTCGGACAACGCTTGCTTCAGGGTCGCCACTTCGGTCGTGGCCCCTGGCACATCCATGATGATCCTGTCATTTCGCAACCGCATCTTTCTTACCTTTGTTCACCTCGAGCTGCCTCTTGGCAAGACCGAGCTATTTCTCGGACCGCTTGAGGTTCTGCCTCAGTGCAGCGACCTCCGCAGTCAGTGCGGTAGAGGTCAGCAGCGAAGCCTTCATAGGCATACAGACATACTTATATTAGACTCCTACAGATATTATTTGATCCTCTATTCGGCTTTTCTTTGTGAACACCAAACAGAGCATCAGGGGCTACTGTCTATGCGGTAATATTTTCCTATATTTTAAATACTTACCTCAAAGCCATTAGAAGGCTGGCACAGGCTTCAGTCAGTCCGCTCTTGGCGGACTGAACCTTCTTGATCACCGCACTCATAATAGTGCGGTGCTCTTCGTCGATGGAAGCACCGCGAAGCGCTCCCAGCAGGTCCGGTGCCTCTGGATGGACAGAGGTCACCGACACGGACGTCTTGCCCCTCTTGGAAGGGGGCGCCTCGCCCGAGTCCGGACCATTGGACCGACGTCTTGCCCCTGGAAGGGGGCCGCCTGCCCGAGTCCGGAACCATTGGAGGTTCCGACGGTGTTCGGCTGAGGGATGAACTTGGAGCCCCTGGGAGCGTTGCTCCCTTTGCTCCTGGAGTCCGGAAGGTCGCCTTCAGGCGCCTCCAGGACTGTCTCCCCCCGGCTCGGTGCCCCTTGAGACAATACCTCAGCGTTGTCCGTAGGGCAAGGAGAGGAGGCGGTTGGAAGTGTATCACTATTCATGTCCGACGAGTCCAAGGAACCGTCATACGATGATACGTCGATACGGGCTTGGGGCGGACTGCATAATCATATTCGACGTTAGGAGAAGCAGTGCGACAAAGTATGCTATGAGTTACTCTGGTATCCGAATACTTACGACTTCGCCAGGGGCTTGGCCCTGAGCAGCCACTCGTCTTCGCCGTCAGCGGCAGTGGTGGAACAGTCCGGAAGGAGAGTCTTCCCTTCTTGGACCCTTCGGCCTCCCCGGTTGGGGCGGCCTTCCTTTTCTTGTCTCCCCCGGCTGGAGGGGGAGAATCTTCATCTTCCTTCTCCTCGTTTTCACGGAGGAGTGCGCCTCGGAGTTATCGGACGATGAGTCCGATACCACCTGGCGCCGGGAACTCTTTCGGGTTCCCGTGGCCTTCTTCTTGGTCTTCTCCGGCACCTCATAAGGAGCCGGAGTCCGCATCTCCGTCAGGAGAGCGTCTGCAGGGTCTTCGGGCAGAGGGGCCAGGACAGTTAATCTGCTCCGATGTCTCCACCCAGTCCTGTCAAAGGCATGGGAGCTCAGACCCCGCACATGGTTAAGCTAGGGGAAATAAATACCCTATGCACAGAACTTACTGGATTCGCAGGGCGCTTCGCGCTTAGCCCGCGGTCCTCGGTAAGAGAAGGGGGTACCTCGGCGCCCTTGAACAGAACCTTACAAACGTCCTTATGCGTCGTGTCGAAGAGCTCGTGTAGAGTCTGGTGCTGGGCCGGGTCGAACTCCCATAAATTGAAAGCCCGTTGTTGACACGGGAGGATCCGGTGGAAGAGCATGACCTGGACTATGTTGACAAGCTTAAGTTTCTTGCTTATCATGTTCCGGATACACTTCTGGAGTCCGTCCAGCTCCACCGATGAGCACCAGGACAGGCCCTTCTCCTTCCAGGAAGTGAGCCACGCGTGGGGATTCCGGATCGAAACTCGGGGGCCGCCACCCAGTTGGTGTCGCACGGCTCGGTGATGTAGAACCACCCCGATTGCCACCCCTTTATGGTCTCCATGAAGGATCCCTCGAGCCATGTAACATTGGGCATTTTGCCCACCATGGCTCCACCGCATTCCACTTGTTGGCTGCCAACCACCTTCGGCTTGATATTGAAGGTCTTCAGCCACAGGCCAAAGTGGGGCCGGATGTGGAGGAAAGCCTCGCACACAACGATGACGCCGAGATGTTGAGGATGAAATTCGGGGCCAGATCATGAAAGTCCAGCCCATAATAGAACATAAGGCCGGACGAATGGATGGAGGGGAAACCCCAGTCGCGGACGAAGTGGGGGAGGAAAACCACCCTTTCGTGAGGTTCCGGGGTAGGGACGATCTGCCCCGCGGCTGGCAGCCGGTGCGCGATATCCGCGGCTAAGTATCCGGCCCACGTAGTTTTTTGATGTGTCCCGTGACGAGGAGGAGACCATCCACTTGCCTCCCGCTCCGGACATGTTTGGAGAGTTGAGGAGAAGGATGTGGACTTGGGCGCTGGAGCTCGAGTGCGCGAGAATGGATGAGCAAGGAGGAAGAAGGCGTGGGTAGAAAAAGGTGAAACCTTATCCCTTTATAAGGGCGGACGAAACTATGCGCCCCCACCAGCCTGGTAAAACTCGCTTATCCCCCAAGCGCCGTAATTGATGGCGCGGTTGGGTTACCCACGTCCGTATTGATGGGAATCCCGTAATAAGGGGACACGATCTCTGCTTCGACAAGACACGTGCCAAGGAAACCGCCTCGCGAAACACGCTGAGATAGTTATGAAAAACGATTCGAATAAAGACCTGGCTGTGGTGTGATGCCACGCTACGGGGTACGTCAGCAGATGAGATTTGTGGAAATATTATTCTCTCTACGGTGGTATGTGGAACTTGTTTTGCAGAGCCGGACACGATCCTCGTGTTCAAAATCTCTATGAATCTGGAGGAGTAACTCCACCTTGCAACGGCCGACACAAATCATGCACCGCGCCCAGAGCCTCATCGTCAATAAGAAGCACTGGTGTTACAAAGGGCCAAGAGGGAAGTTCACCTGGATATAAGGCGGTATCCGGACCACGCCACAGAGAAAACAAAAAAACCATTTATCTCTTAGGGCCCATAAAAAAGTGTTAGCGAAGACATATCTGAGGAGTTCAAAATAAATACTATATTACTTAATCCGGACAATTGCCGGATTATAATTCATTTGAAGCTCGGACAGTTGACTATGAAGATACAAGATGAAGACTTCGTCCCGTGTCCGGATGGGACTCTCCTTGGCGTGGAAGGCAAGCTTGGCAATACGGATATGTAGATCTCCTTCCTTGTAACCGACTCTGTGTAACCCTAGCCCCCTCCGGTGTCTATATAAACCGGAGGGTTTAGTCCGTAGGACAACATACAATCATACCATAGGCTAGCTTCTAGGGTTTAGCCTCTCTGATCTCGTGGTAGATCAACTCTTGTACTACTCATATCATCAAGAACAATCAAGCAGGACGTAGGGTTTTACCTCCATCAAGAGGGCCCGAACCTGGGTAAAACATCGTCCCTGCCTCCTGTTACCATCCACCTAGACACACAGTTCGGGACCCCCTACCCGAGATCCGCCGGTTTTGACACCGACAGTTCATGAACTAGTCTGACCTCCTTCTCTATCTGTTATGTTAGTTAGTTGCGGCTTTCCATGGCCATATACACGCAATTTATTATTTTGCCCACCCCCTTATATATGCATGCATGTTTCAAAAGTTTTTGCCTAATTGAATTCTCCTAAGCTTTTGTTTTGGACCAGATGTGCATTTGTATGTGAGGAAAAAGTTTGTACTGGGAAGTTCATATATTAGTTCCAGGAAGGTTCATGTATTACTAAGTGTGTGCACATATAATTTCTCTTTCCACATGTGTGCATGTCTGTTTGTGTGTGTTCTTCCACATCTACTTTAGCATTGACCAAGGTTTTACCAGCAAGGAAAACAATAGTTCGGCGTGTACAATGCTTCACATTGCTCTCTCTCGCCATTATTAGGTTAGTTATTTTGTCCCGTGTTGCTCAAAAATAAAATTGTGTTCATAAAAACAAAAAAGTCAAACCCAATAATGTTCGTAGGAAAATTATGAGAAGTTCAAAATTTTCAAATATGGAAGTTAAAAAATGTTAAAAACAAATCCAAAATTTTCTAGTACTTGCCTCTCGCCTCTTTTCTCGAAAAAATATAGAACCCCTCTCGTGAATACAAAAAATAAGGAATTTCACGAACATAACTTGTATTGAAAACCTATATATGTAAGAGAAAGAAAAACTCTATGTGTTGACTATAAAACATGAGCCGGTATCTTCAAGAAGTTCATGTATAAATGGACTTGTCTTAGCTCTGAAAGTTCAAAATTAATAAAATGGAGAGGTGAAAGAAAATGACAAAAACAAAAAAGTTCAAACAATTCCCATGGATTTTGATCGATTTTTCTAATTTATAAAGAAAACCAGAAGCTCAAATTAAAATAGATGAGCCTTTCGATGTTTATTACAACTCTTGAATTTTTTCCGTTACTAAAAGAAATAAAACCAAGAAGTTCAAATTTAAAAAGTGGAGCGGTTTGATATTATATTTGAAAACTCGGATTTTTTTCGGTTACCAAAGAATAAAACCAATAAGTTCATTCAAAATAACGAAGAAGTTCAATTGGAAAAAGCATAATAGTTTGATATTTATTTAAAAATTTGGAATTTTCTGATTACTAACGAATAAAACCAATAAGTTCAATTGAAAATAATGAAGAAGTTCAATGTTTCTAACAAAACTCCAATTTTCTCATTTCTAAATAATACACAAAGAAGTTCAAATAAAAAAGTTAGAGCGTTTAATTTCTATAAAAAACTGAGACTTTTTTCGTTAATAAAGCGAAATAGAGAGAAGTTCAAATGGATAATAGCCAAAAGTTCATGTATTGCATGATGTGCGTTTCGTATAAGAAAAAAAGAATAAAAAGGTGAAGTCCAACAATTTGTTTCTATAAGTTCAAGTGCTCGGCCCGAGAAATTTCAAAAATTCTTGTGAGAGAGGTTGAACAAAAAAAGTGACAGATGTTCAAGATGAAAACAGCAGGAAGTTCAACTACTACACGAAATGCATTTCAGATAAGAATATAAGAATAGAAAACAAAAGGCTTAAAGGTTTTTTGCAAGAAGTTCATGTGCTCCTCCCGGTGAAGTTCAGGATCTCTAGTGCGAGATGTCCGGCCTTCAATTACATGTTAAAAAAAGGCAAAAACGACGTTGTTTTTGCCATTTTTAAAACCGCTCTCAAACGACAAAAATTTGTAACATCTGTCTACATGAAAAAGATGTTCCTATTCAAAAGCTTTCCAAGTGTATATTATATGCTATATTCGGATGAATGGTTTAAATTTTTTTATGTATACCGTTAAAAACACATTTTTTACGCATTCAAAAAAATATTTTGAACCGTCGCGTGTATGAAAAACTGGTCAACACGAGAAAGTTATGTGTTTTCAACAACTTTCCATCGGTATATCATTTGCTCAATTCTGGTAAGTGGTTTGGGAGTTCGGCCAAATAACAACACGTCAAAAACAGAGTGAAGTTCAAAGAGACATGCTTGAGAAGTTCAACTACTTCACGCAGTGCATTTCCATTCGCGATGAAGGCAAAAATCATGATCTCGTCATTTTCTAATTTACTTCAAAACGATAGGGAATATCATTTGTGTAAGTTCAAGTCCTCGGTCGAAGAAAGTTAAAAAAAATTATTGTGAGAAAGGTTTGTATAGAAGGAATATCATTTGTGTAACACTGACGAATGGATGAGAAAATTACAAACGAAAATACGTCACAGAAGTTAAACGTGAAAACAACAGGAAGTTCAACTACTACACTAAATGAATTTTAGATTAAAAAACTTTTAAAACCGTCGCGATTATGAAAAGATGATCAATACGGGAAAGTTGCGTGTTTACAACAGCTTTCCATCGGTATATCACTTTCTCAATTCCGGTGAGTAGATGGAGAGCTAAGAGCAATAAAAGCACATGAAAAACAGAGTGAAGTTCAAGTAGACATGCCAAGAAGTTCATGTTCTTCACGCGGTGCATTTTCGAAGAATCTGTTTCGCGATAAAGGAAGAACAAATGATCTCGTCGTTTTTGAAATTACTTGAAAACGGTTAGGAATCAGAGAAAACCATCAACATGAAAAAGTTTCGCATTTTCCGTAGCTTTTCAACGGTATATTATTTTCCCCATTCCGTTAAAGTTTGTAGAAATTACGGCGAAAATACGTTTTTCGGCATTTTCAAAATTGACGTAAAACCGTAAGGAATTGGGAGAAACAATATATAACAAAAAGTTTCGCAATTCCTCAAGCTTTCCAAGACCATATCATTTGCTGCATTCGAACGCACGGTTAAAAAATTAGCTCCAAAATACGAACTCGGTGGAACTTGTACCATTTTCTAAATTACTTTTAAACCGTTCAAAATTAGAAAAAACTTTAAACATGAAAAAGTAACGCATTTTCATAAGGTTTCCAGCGACATATCGTTTGCCTCAATTGGATTAGCTGTTTAGAAATGGCATTGAAAATACGAACTTAGCTTTTCGATTTGCGAAATTCTATGATTTTTTAAATTACTCTATAATCATAGAGAATTAGAGAAAAACTTTCAACATGTGGAAGGAGCAGTTTTGCAACAGCTTTCCAATGCCATATTGTTTGCCTCATTTCGATAAACGGTTTAGAAATGCGATCGAAAATACGATTCACGTTTTTTGTATGAAGAAAAAACAGTTTGCAAAACTGCTCTTAAACGACTTACATTTTGCTAAAAATTTAACTTGGGTCATGATACTCATGTCCATAGCTTTCCAATGGTATATCGCAAGCCCCATTTGGGCAATGTTTGCGGAAGTTCGACCTAGCACTGGGGGAAGTTTAGGTCGAACAACTCAGGCAGTAAAATTGCAACAGAGGCATGTTTCATCACGACCCGAGAGCAAATCCGCCAATGAGCGACATTCCTATTTTAAACGGGCATTTAGTTGCTAAAAACCGTTTGCAGATTACACTTACATCACATAGAACACAAGTGACCAGAAAAATTCGCGCGGGGAGACACGGTTGCGGAGATAGCCCAAAGGTCGGGTTCCTACAAAGGGAAGTTCAGGTTGTGATCAGAATAATATTTTGATCCCGTGATCAGAATAGTGTTTATATATATATATATAGGTGAGTGCCCGTGTGTTGCAATGTGGACACACATGTTCCTCTCTCTACTTCTATATTGCACAATACTTCTTCAGCCTCTCATATTTGTTGCACCAATTAATTCAATGTCCAATTATACACAATAATATTTCCTAGTGCAATGTATTAGACTGGCCAGCTTAAAGAATTTCAAGAGGAAAATTACTACCGCTCGCAATACAAATATCGTCAGCTTCAGTAGCAACCAAACTGCACCTACGTCTTTCAAACACATGCCAAGCTCTCATTAAGACACCAGCCGGTGATAGTAAGTTTAAGTGAAGCTCGAAGAAATATAAACTATCATGGCAGTAACAATGATAATATGGGGGACATAATTTACCGGGTGATAAACTACAGGATTGCAAGGCAAAGCTGGCCACGTCAAGCTTGATTTATCTTCTTCATTCTCACGCAAGAGCACACATGATGTGCAGTTTCGGCAGGAGCAAGAAAGGACCTTCAATGGATACGTCATGGAGACGAGATCATGTTGGGTTCCTGCGCATGCCTCTCATTTCTATATTTCTGGTGGCCGAAGAGATCGCGTAAGACATGTGTTTCGAGGCGCTCACATGAAGTGGCCCTTGAGGTTGCACTCACTACCAGCCACATGCCCTATCGCTCGGCTCCTCCATGTCTTCGCGTCGCCGCTCTGGTCAGAGCCCGCAGGTGGATGGTCGCATGGGCACGATCTGGGTGTAGTGGTAGTTGCCTCCATCCACATTGTGGATTGTGAATATTTGCATTAATCGTATGTCGTAGCATATATAGAGTACAAGGGCAAGAATATCTTAACCGTATCCGCAATACATGGAAAGGATCAGGAGATATCCGTAGACTAGGAAACAATAAAACAAGATCCTAGCTGCCTAGTGTACATGCGATCATGAGTATCTCAACACCCCCCAGCAGTCGATACGTCGCTGGTGACGTAGAGACTAGACCGGAACTCCTCGAAGGTAGACGTCGGTAACCCCTTAGTCATGACATCGGCGAACTGCTGAGCGGTGGGAACATGTAACACATGAATGCGGCCAAGAGGCTGATGACCCACAAGTATAGGTGATCAAACGTAGTCCTTTCGATAAGTAAGAGTGTCGAACCCAACGAGGGGCAGAAGGAAATGACAAGTAGTTTTTAGCAAGGTATTCTCTGCAAGCATTGAAATTATAAGTAATGAGTAGTTTGATAGCAAGATAATTTGTAATAAGCAAGTAACAGTAACGGTAACAAAAGTGGAGCAAGGTAGCCCAATCCTTTTGAGGCAAAGGATAGGCCAAAACGGTCTCTTATGATAAGCAAAGCGTCTTGAGGGTACATGCGAATTTCATCTAGTAACTTTCATCATGTTGGTTTCATTTGTGTTCGCTACTTTGATAATTTGAAATGTGGGTGGACCGGTGCTTAAGTATTGTTCTTACTTGAACAAACCTCCTACTTATGATTAACCCCTCGCAAGCATCCGCAACTACGAGAAAAATATTAAGAATAAATCTAACCATAACATTAAACTTTTGGATCCAAATCAGTCCCTTACGGAATAGTGCATAAACTAGGATTTAAGCTTCTGTCACTTTCGCAACCCATCATCTAATAACTACTCCACAATGCATTCCCTTAGGCTCAAATATGGTGAAGTGTCATGTAGTCAACGTTCACATGACACCACTAAGGGAATCACAACATACATACCATCAAAATATCAAACACATATCAGGTTCACATGATTACTTGCAACAAGATTTCTCCCATGACCTCAAGAACAAAAGTAACTACTCACAAATGATAATCATGCTCAAGATCAGAGGGGTATTAAATAGCATAATGGATCTAAACATATAATCTTCGACCGAACAAACCATATAGTAATCAACTACAAGATGTAATCAACACTACTAGTCACCCACAAGCACCAATCTAAGGTTCCGGTACAAAGATTGAACACAAGAGATGAACTAGGGCTTGAGAGGAGATGGTGCTATTGAAGATGTTGAGGGAGATTGTCCTCCCCAAGATGGGAGAGTTTATGATGACGATGACGATGATTTCCTCCCCGGGAGGGCTGTTCCCCCGGTGAAATCGCTCCGTCGGAGGGCAAAAGTGCTCCTGCCCAAGTTTCGCCTCGAGACAGCAGCGCTTCGTCCCGAAAGTCCTCCCCTTATTTTTTCTAGGTCAGAGTGACTTATATACCAGAAGAGGGGCACCAGAGGTGGGCCGATTAGGGCACAATCCACCACGGTGCGCCTGGGCTCGCTGGCGCGCCCAGGTGGGTTGTGCCCACCTGATGGGCCCCCTATGGTACTTATTTGCTCCAACAATTCTTATCTATTCCATAAAAATCCTCTGTGAAGTTTCATCTCATTTGGAGTTGTGCAGAATAGGTAGCCTGTCGTAGCTTTTTCAGGTCCAGAATTCCAGCTGCCGGTATTCTCCCTCTTTGTGTGAACCTTGCATATTATGAGAGAAATGACATTAGAATTACTCCAAAAAGTATTATTATACTTAATAACATTATAAATAACAGTAGGAAAACATGGCACAAAATGGACGTATCAGAGCCACCTGCTCACGCATGAAGTGTATGTCCAGCTCGATATGCTTCATGGGGCGATGATGAACGTGGTTGGCGGAGAGGTATACAGTCGAGACGTTGTCACAGTACACAAGTGTGGCGCGTGAAATGTCGTGATGGAGCTCCTGAAGAAGTTGTCATAACCAAGAACACTTAGCAACGGCATTGGCCATGGCCCTGTACTCTACCTCAGCACTGGAACGAGAGACCGTAGGCTGTCGTTTCGACGACCAGGAGATGAGGGATGGCCCCAAGTAAATGCAGTAGTCAGAGGTGGATCGACATGTGTCCAGACAGCCAACCCAGTCAGCATCAGAGTAAGAGACCATGTCGGTGGAGGAGGATGCTGTCAAGGTGAGCCCAAGGGACATGGTGTCGCGGATGTAACACAGAATCCACTTCACCAGGTTCGAGTGACTGTCGCGGGGAGCATGCATGTGTAAGCACACCTGCTGTACTGCATACTGCAAATCCGGTTGGGTGAGGGTTAAGTACTATAGCGCGCCGACGATAGACCGGTAGAATGGACCATCCGGTGCAAGAGAACCCTCAAGCGCGGAGAGTTTGGCCTTCGTGTCAACAGGAGTGGCGACGGGCTTGCAATTAAGCATGCCGGTGCGCTCAAGATGCTCATGTGCATACTTCTGTTGATGAAGAAAAACCCGTCGGGGCACCGAGTGGCCTCGATGCCGAGGAAGTAGTAAAGAGGTCGCAAGTCCTTCATAGCAAATTCGGTGCTGAGACGAGCAATAAGATGGTCAAGAAGCTGAACTGAAGAAGCCGTGAAGATGATGTCGTTGATGTAGAGTAGGAGATAGGCGATCGCCGGGCCGTGATGGTACACAAACAGGGAGGCATCGGAGAGAGTAGCTCGGAAGCCTAACTGCTAAAGAAAAGCGGCGATACACTGGTACCAAGCTTTCAGCGCCTGCTTCAGTCCGTAGAGGGACCGAGAGAGTAGACACACATGATCAGGATGTGCAGCATCGACAAAACCGGTGGGCTGCTAGCAATACACCTATTTGGTGACATGGCCATGGAGGAAGGCGTTGGAGACATCCAGCTGATGAATCGGCCAGGCACGAGACACCACAAGCTAAAGGACGGTGCGAATCGTGCCCGGCTTGACGACCAGAGTGAAGGTGTCGGTGAAGTCTACTCTGGCACGTTGCCGGAAACCACGAACCACCCAACAAGCCTTGTATCACTCAAGGGTACCGTCGGGACGCGTATTGTGCCGGAAGACCCACTTCCCGCTGATGATGTTGGCATGGCGGGTAGGTGGGACAAGCTGCCACGTGCGGTTGCGTTGTAGTGCATCGAACTCCTCCTGCATGGCGGGAAGCCAGTTGGGGTCACGAAGAGCGGCCCAAGCTTACGACGGAACCGGCGACGGTGAGGAGGCCGAGGCCGCACACAAGTACTGCTCGGACGGATAGCGGGTACTTGGCCAAAGGGCACCTGTGCGCGACCACGTCATGATGTGGAGTGGAGGCGCGTCAACAAGGGCCCGGTCCGGTGACGCCGGAAGTGCATCCAGCAGGGCAGACCCCGACGGGTCCTGTGAAGGAGCGTGGGGGTCGGGGCCACAAGTGGCGAGGTTGGGGCTATGGCTATTGAGGACGGGGCCGCAGGAGGCGAGGGCGAAGCCGAGGCGCCCGAGACGAAGGCACCCGACCTCGAGGTCGCATAGGAGGTCGAGCCTGCGGAGCTGCCCGGTACCCAGACGTCTGAGGCACTCTGGACGACCGCAGAGTCTCCAAAGGCAGGAGATGGGGACGGGCATGGGCGGCCGCTGTGGGAGGGCGGCTGCACTGGAGGAGGCCTGCCAGTGGGAGGACCACCAAGGAGAGGCGGGGTTGACGAAGTTGGTGCGTCTGCGGGAGGTACCTACTGAAATGGAAACACTTTTTTGTCAAAGTAAACATGCCTCGAAGTGATCACCCGATGAGAAACTGGGTCGTAGCACCGGTAGCCCTTGGCGTTGGAGGGGTACCCAAGAAAGATGCATGCGAGGGAACACGGAGCAAGCTTGTGGGGTCGGTGGAAGCGGTGCTAGGATAACAGAGGCAACCAAAGATGCGAAGATCATCGTATGATGGAGGAGTGCCATGGAGCAACTGATGTGGCGCATATTTCCAACGAACGCGGCATGGCCAGATGTTGACTAGAAGGGATGCCGTGGCGAGAGCATTGGGCTAGAACCGTGGCAGGATGTTGGCATGGAATAGGAGGGTACAAACACATTCATTGAGAGTGCGAATGACACGCTCCGCCCGCCCGTTTTGCTGCGAGGTGTAAGGGCATGTTAGACAAAAAATAGTACCATGTGTGGCGAGGTTGTTGCAAATAGCGAGACTATCAAACTCTTTCCCATTATCTGTTTGAAATGAAAGAATGGGTCGACCAAACTGTGTAGAGACAAATGAGTAAAAGGATGTGAGTGTTGAGAGAATATCGGATTTCTGGCGAAGAGGGGAAGTCCACACATAATGCGTAAAATCGTCTAATATGATAAGATAATAAAGATAGCGAGAGTTGCTTGCAATGGGCGATGTCCGAACACCACAATGTATCAACTGGAAGGGATATGAAGCAATAGTGGTAGAGTCACTAAAGGGAAGACGCACGTGTTTGCCAAAACGACAAACATGACAAGTATGGTCATCGACCTTATGACAAGTGAAAGAAAAACTACGAAGAATATGACGAAGTGTGATAATCCCCAAGTGCAGGGAATCATCGTAGCAATTCCCAAAGGTGGAAGTGATAAGTATGGAGTGTCGAACCCACAAGGAGCTAAAGGTAAGTTCAATATTCTCTCAAGCCCTATCTGCCACTGACACGACTCTACGTACACCGAACGTTTGCTTCCAACTAGAAACGAGAAATAAAACTACGTTGTGGGTATGAAGAGGATAACTCTGCATGATATCGGAGAGCTAAAAAATAAAATTAGGTGATGTTATAATAAAGTTAGAATATATTACTAAATATTATAAATAGTGAGTGTGGAATAATGATGGGTCGGTGCACAGAATTGTCCTAGGCAATTGTTAACAAGATCGATAGTCCTCATTGATTTCATATGAGGGAGAGAATAAGCTAACATACTTTCTCTTCTTGGATCATATGCACTTCTGATTGGAACTCTAGCAAGCATCTGCAACTACTAAAGATCATTAAGGTAAAACCAAACCATAGCATTAAAGCATCAAGTCCCCTTTATCCCATACGCAACAACCCCCTTACTCGGGTTTATGCTTATGTCACTCAAGAAACCCACTATAAGCGAATCATGAACGTATTGCAACACCCTACAGCGGGAATCCCTCATGCTTGCGCGACACGGAGGGCACAATAGGACAACACCAAAATAAAACATACAACTCATACCAATCTAGATCAACAATCAAGCCAAAGACAAAGGATGTCTACTCAAAACATCATAGGATGGCAACACATCATTGGATCATAATATGTGGCATAAAGCACCATGTTCAAGTAGGGATTTCAGCAGGGTGCGGGAGAGTGGACCGTGTAAAAGAGATGAGGATGGCGATGTTGATGAAGACGATCACCGCGGCGATGATTCCCCTCCCGATGGCACTCCGGCGCCACCGAGAGAGAGGAGGAGAGGTTCTTCCCCTTGTGCTTCCTCCTCCATGGCCTTCCCCTTGGATGGGGAGAGGTTACCCCTCTGGTCCTTGGCCTTCATGGTGATGATGGCCCCTCCGGGATCCTCCTCCATGCCCTCCGGTGATGATGGCCCCCTCCGGCAGGGTGCTAGAGAGAGCCTAGATTGATTTCTCGTGGCCACAGAGGCTTGCGGCGCCGGAACTTCCGATCTAGGTTAATTCTTGGAGGTTTCTATATATAAGAGGTTTTGGCGCCGAGAACAAGTCAGGGGGGTCTCCGGGCTGTCCACGAGGTAGGGGGCGCGCCATGGGGGGGGGGGCGCCTCCCACCCTCGTGGGCAGCCCGGGACTCTTCTGGCCCAACTCTTTTACTCCTTGGCCTTCTTCTGGTCCAAAAATAAGCTCCGTCAAGTTTTAGGTCAATTGGACTCCGTTTGGTTTTCCTTTTCCACGATACTCTAAAACAAGGAAAAAATAGAAACTAGCACTGGGCTCTAGGTTAATAGGTTAGTCCCAAAAACCATATAAAATAGCATATAAACACATATAAAACATCCAAGGTTGATAATATAATAGCATGAATACTTCATAAATTATAGATATGTTGGAGACATATCAAAGTGTGGCATGATTGTGATGACCCAGACGAGCGTGCCAGAGGTCCACACCGACGGAGAGGGCGATGGGGGCGACGTGGGTGGAGGATGGTGGGTGGACCAGGTAGAGTTCGTCGGGGCTGTCACATCGGTGAAGAACCATTCGGGACCGAGCGTCCTTCATAGAAAAACTACAACCATCAAATTCAGCAGTAATTGGATTTTCACGAGTAAGACGGCAAACAGAGACTAGATTTTTTATTAAGTCAGGAGAAACTAAGATATTATACATGTTGATAGGTGTACTAGATGATGGAAAAGAGGTAGAACCAATATGTATAATGGGAAGGGAGGAACCATCGCTGAGAGTAATGCGAGTGGAGGTGTTGGTGGGAAAGGAAGAAATTAGGTTACCCAGATTAGAAGACATGTGGGAGGTTGCCCCGGAGTCCGTGAACCAATAACCACCACCGGTATAAGTGTTGGGTGTAGGGGCTGACTGCAGCATGACGAGGAGGGCCGGATCCCAAGGCAATGGGGCGGGCACCGTGTTGTAGAAACCGGCGCCGGGCTGCTGCGGGGCAGGGGCCGGTAGAGGCTTGTAGGATGGGTACGCCCCATGCCGTGGGACCGCCGCAGGTGGCTGCGGGATGGCATGGTAGGCTTGGTACTGCACCGATCGAGGGCCCAAGATGCCATGGGCGGTCGGTCGGGGGATCGACATAGAGTAAGCATGCACTACACCGGTCCAAGGATTGTGCCCGTAGGCCCATGGCGCCACGGGCTGCTACTGCTGCTGAGGAACCCAGGGTGGTGCGCCGTGGTTGGCCGCCCACTGCTGGCCCTTGTGGCCCCTTTCTGCAGCGGCTGCCGCATTCGGTGGGAGCTGCAGGCGCCGATGCTCCCTATTGAGGGAACAGGAAGGGCGGCGGGATCGGCGGGGGCGACTGGAATGGCGCCGCCGGCTGCTGTTGGGGAGGCGCGTCACGCGAACATGCCGGCGGTGAGGGTGGTGTGGACAACCCGTGCCCTCATCTTCTTCATCCCGCATTCCTCCAAACACAAATAAGAAATGACCTTGGGAAAGGTCGGGTTGGGGATGAGCGTGAGGTTGGCAGCCACGTGAGTGAACTCCTCGTTGAGGCCGGCGACGAGGGTGATGAGGAGAAGATCGTCAGAGACTTTCTCGCCGTTGTCGTGGAGCTCGTCGCAAAGACGCTTTAGGCGCATGCAAAAGTCATCCAAGGAGGAATTATTTTGACGGCACCCAAAGAATTCTTGCTGAAGGAAGACGAGCCACTGGAGCCGGTTGTCAGTGAAGAGGCCATTGATCTCTATCCAGACAACATGCACATCATCATCATCCTACACCACAATGTAAAACAAGTCCTTGGAGATGGTTAAGAAAAACCAGTGGATTTGAGTTGCCTTGACGACCGACCACTCAGCGTCGAACGCCATAGCCTTGGCGTCAACGGTGCTGTGGACGTGCTCCTGGAGATGGAACTCATGGAAGACAAGATGAAAGTAAGTCTTCAATGCGTAATAAGACGAATCCTCCTAGGAGAGACGAATGGGCACACAGGCGAGGATGTCGATGTTGCGGATGTCTTCGGCAGGAATAGGGTCGCGGCGGGCAAACGGGTTCTAGTTGTTCGTGGCGCTGGACATGGGGGAGGAGGAGGCGTAGGAGGTGAACAACATGGTGGAGATGGGAGGAGGGGGTTACGGGTGGCTTGGTTAGAGGGAGAGGGTAGGGTGGGCGGTGGCGGCAGCAAGAGAAGGCGGCTGCCGGGATGGGGTGCGGTGGTAGGAGGGACTGTGGCGGCAGGGAGGCGGTAGCGCAAGTGCGGCGGCGGCAAAAGCGTTAGGGTAGGAATGTTACGCGGTCTCTGATACCATGTGGATTGCGAATATTTGCATTGATCATATGCTGTAGCATATGTAGAGTACAAGGGCAGGAATATCTCAACCGTATCCGCTATACATGGAAAGGATCGGGAGATATCTGTAGACTAGGAAACAATAAAACAAGATCCTAGTTGCCTAGTGTACATGCGATCATGAGTATCTCAACACACATCGGAGTTGTGGAGGATGCTTGCCACGACCGCGAATTCAGGTGTAGATCAGAGCAAGCATGGCCTAGGAGATGCGTGCGGAGGCAGATTGATAGTGCGAGCGTGGAGGTGGGTTGTACATGGCGATATTTTTGAAAGAGATCATGGTACGGAGGGAGGCGTGCGTAATTGACGTGGGGTGTCGGACTCGGAGGAAACCATGTGTACGCAAGGCAGACGAAGGGTAGGCAGAACGTGGTTCGTTCGAGCAAAAAAGGAACCTTATGTATTTTTTAGATAGTAGAGATATATCCCTGTATTTTTCTGGATATGCATCAGTATTAGTATTTTTCTACACACAAAATGATGCAAAATCATTTTTTCTTTGGAAAACGTTTGACGCCGGGGCGCCGATAGAAGCTTCGTCCGGTCGCACCCGTGCACTCGGTTTCCTGTTGCTGCTAGTAGGCCAACCCTCCATCCCTTATCCTCTCATCTATTCTTCTCCTCTGTTGTTTTCTTTTTTCTGCTCTTGCCATGGCACCCAATGCCTTTCCCCTCACCACCGCATGCGGAGCTTGCCGTCATTGATGGTCCGACCGCCTACTGCCGTTAGACCTCCCTCCCTCATTGATGCAATGTAACACCCCGGATGTAACTTTCCCTATTTGTACTCCAACTCTTGCCGTTTCCGGCGTTAAGTTAATTTATATTCTCGGGTTCGGGTCTTTGTCTCCGTGTGTTGTTATCGTTGTCATGCATCTCTTATCATGTCATCATGTGCATTGCATCTGCATACGTGTTCATATCATGCATTCGAGCATTTTCCCTGTTGTCCGTTTTGCATTCCGGCGCTTCGTTCTCCTCCGATGGTCATTTCTAGCTTTCTTTCGTGTGTGGGGATTAAACATTTCCGGATTGGACCGAGACTTGCCAAGCGGCTTTGGTTTACTACCGGCAGACCGCCTGTCAAGTTTCGTATCATTTGGACTTCGTTTGATACTCCAACGGTTAACCGAGGGACCGAAAAGGCCTCGTGTGGGTTGCAGCCCAACACCCCTTCAATTTGGCCCAAAATCCACCTAACTCTGCTCCATCATCTAGAGTGTTCGATCACGATCGCGTGGCCGCAAACCGCACCTCATTTGGACTCTCCTAGCTCCCTCTATGCCTATATATACACCCCCTCCCGAAAATCCGGATCCCCCTCGTCTGAAACCCTAGTCTATTTCATCCTCCGCGCCGCCGGACAAAATCCGGACGGCCGGACGTGTCCGCCCGCCCCACTGCACCACTCAGATGCCGCCACCTGTCTCGGAACCTCTTCGCCGCCTCCCCACCGACGCGGGCCCGCCAGGCCCAGCGCCGGCCCTCCTGGCCCGAAGGCGCCAGACGCCGCCCGCGCCTGAGGTTCCCGCACCGCGCCGCCTCCCTCCTCGGCTACGGTGCCGCCTCCGCCTCGGCGCCGCCGCACCTTCGCCGCTCCCCAGCCGCCGGCCGCCGCCGCCCTCCAACACCGCCGCACCATCGCCGTCCCCGCTGCCGCAGTTCGCCGCCGCCACCGCCCTCGGCTTCCGCGCCGCCCCGCCGCCTCCTTGCCGTCCTCGTCGCCGGCCCCAGCTCCGGCCACCGGTGCCCTCTCCGGCGAGCTCGATCCGGCCGCCTCGGGTTGCGTGCCGTGAAACCCTAGATCCAGATCCGGAGGTTGAATTTTTCCTAAGTCCCAAAATTCTCAGTCCATATGCACATGTTCGTAACCCCGTAACTTTGCATCCGTAGCTCGAATTCATGCATATAGTATATCAAAATGTTCATCTCAGAGAGTACATCATTTCATTCCATTGCATCATTTTCATTTGAGTTCATATTGATGCCCGAAATGCTGTTAGAAGAGGGCTACTTGAGTTAATTGTCAGATCTGTTACTCCGTTTAGCACTTTTGTCATTTTTGCCATGATTAATGTGTGCATGATATGACCGTGAGTTCTACATGTGTTTTGTTAAGGGTTTTGTCATATTTCCAGAGGTTCAACCCATGTATTTTTGTGATGTGTGTGGTGACTAGTGCAAGCTTGCAAAGTGGTGCACTTGGTAAATCTGTTTTCAGAGACTTACTAAGTCCTAGAGTTGTTTATCTCATGATGCCATATGTTCATGTTGTTTGCTAGTGATCCGTGCCTATTTTGAGGATGATCAGTAAGAGTGTTTTGTTAATCTTGTAGTGCTCTATCTGTCCATGTCTTTTTTTGCAATTATGGATCACCCTAGCTTGAGTCAATCGAGCTCTACTTTTGCTACTTTGTGAATCTGGGCAGATTGTCAACTTGTTTGCAATTTTGCCGATGTTGTTAGCATGCTATGCTATTGTTCTTGCCATGTCTAGCTTGCATTATGTGCCTTCTTGTTGGGTGTATGCTTGTCTTGCCATGACTTGCACCGTAGTGAGTGCATCGAGCTCGTAAACATGCCTACTTGACTTATATTTCAGCATGTGTCAGTTTTCACTAAGTCTGAAAACGGATTATGTTTTTGCCATGTTCACATGCTTGCAATTGTATTTTCTGATCCCTTTCGGCTCAAGGTCACTAAGGGAATTTTGTTAATCTCTTTGAGTAGCTCCATGTCATGCTTTACTTTGCCATGTTTAGATCCTGTAGCATGTAGTTTTCATGCTCCAAAGAGTGCTATCTGATCTGAGATTCCAGACAAGTGTTAATTTCACTAAGTCTGAGATCTGTTTGCCATTTGCATTTTTGCCATGTTTGTTTGAACCTGTTAATGGATGAATTGGCCGTAGCTCAGTGCTAGACTTTTGTTAAGAATGTTGTGTGCATCCCTGCCATGTATTTTGTTGTCATGTATGGGTGCTGTAGCATGTACATTTCGTTGCATTTAGATGCCTACTTGCTGTAAATCGCAGACCAGTGTCATATTTGAATCGCTTGCCATTTCCAAACCGTAACTCCGATTCCGGCGTTCTTTATATCGTTTTCAAGCGATTTCATCTCATCTTTCCAGTGGAACACTTGGATTTCCATGTTGAGGCCAGGTTCATGCATTTCCTGTCATATCTTGCATTTTGCATCCCGCATCGCATCCCGCATAGCATATCATCATTGCACCATATTGCTTGGTCTTGCACATGGTTGATTGTATCCTTGTTGCTTGTTTGTCTTGTTTGGGTAGAGCCGGGAGACGAGTTCGCTAACGAGGAGCCCGTTGAGTTTGCTTTTGAGGATCCAGTCAACTCTGACAACTGTGCAGGCAAGATGATCATACCCTCGAAATCACTACTATCTTTGCTATGCTAGTTTGCTCGCTCTTTTGCTATGCCATTGCTACGATGCCTAACACTTGCTTGCAAGCCTCCCAAATTGCCATGTCAAACCTCTAACCCACCATGTCGTAGCAAACCGTTGATTGGTTATGTTACCGCTTTGCTCAGCCCCTCTTATAGCGTTGCTAGATGCAGGTGAAGATTGGAGGCCGTTCCATGTTGGAACATTTATTTTACTTGTTGGGGATATCATTATATTATCTTGTTATCTTAATGCATCTATATACTTGGTAAAGGGTGGAAGGCTCGGCCTCTCGCCTAGTGTTTTGTTCCACTCTTGCCGCCCTAGTTTCCGTCATATCAGTGTTATGTTCCCGGATTTTGCATTCCTTATGTGGTTGGGTTATAATGGGAACCCCTTGATATTTCGCCTTGATTAAAGCTTTTCTAGCAATGCCCAACCTTGGTTTTACCATTTGCCACCTAGCCTTTTCTTTCCCTTGGGTTCTGCAGACTTAAGGGTCATCTTTATTTTAACCCCCCCGGGCCAGTGCTCCTTTGAGTGTTGGTCCAACCGAGCGATGTCCAGGGCTACCAGGGGCAACTCTGGGCTGGCCTACCCGACGTCTTGCTCATCTGAGTGTGCCCTGAGAACGAGATATGTGCAGCTCCTATCGGGATTTGTCGGCACATTCGGGCGGTGTTGCTGGTCTTGTTTTAACCTGTCGAAGTGTCTTGAATTACCGAGATACCGAGTCTGATCGGAACATCTTGGGAGGAGGTCTATTCCTTCGTTGACCGTGAGAGCTTGTCATGGGCTAAGTTGGGACTCCCCTGCAGGGATTGAACTTTCGAAAGTCGTGCCCGCGGTTATGGGCAGATGTGAATTTGTTAATGTCCGGTTGTAGATAACTTGAACCTTAATTTAATTAAAATGAATCAACTGAGTGCGTTACCGTGATGGCCTCTTCTCGGCGGAGTCCGGGAAGTGAACACGGTGTTGGAGTAATGTTTGCGCAGGTTGCTCTCTAGTTTCTCGCTCGCGCTTTGCCTCCTCTTCTCGCTCTCCTTTGCGAATAAGTTAGCCACCATACTTGCTAGTCGCTTGCTGCAGCTCCACTTATATTTACCTTGCCATACCTATAAGCTTAAATAGTCTTGATCGTGAGGGTGCGAGATTGCTGAGTCCCTGTGGCTCACAGATTACTATTACACCAGATGCAGGGCCTGATGATTCCGCTCCAGGAGACGCGTATGCGCTCAAGTGGGAGTTCGACGAAGACTCACAACGTTACTATGTTTCCTTTCCCGATGGTCAGTAGTGGTGCCCAGTTGGGGGTGAACGGGACCGGTGTCGCATGTTGGGTTCTCTTTTATTTTGGCGCCATAGTCGGGCCATGAGTGTTTGAATGATGTAATGTTATTTATGCACTTGATTGACGTGGCGAGTGTAAGCCAACTATGTTATCTCCCCTTTTTTTTATCATATTACATGGGATGTTGTGAAGATTGCCTAACTTGCGACATATGCCTTCAATGCGATTATGTCTCTAAGTCATGCCTCGACACGTGGGAGCTATAGTCGCATCGAGGGTGTTACAAGTTGGTAATCAGAGCCTTCCCCGACCTTAGGAGCCCCATTGCTTGATCGTTTTTAGCGGCCGAGTTGTGTCTATAAAAATGTTTTGAGTCTTTAGGAATTATATATCGGAGAGTTTAGGAATTCTTTTTACTCCCCAGTCTCCTCATCGCTCCGGTAAGGCTTCCTGACGTAGAGTTCTGACTCTTCTCTTCTCAAATTTCACTAAAAATTTTAGGATCACGTGGGTATCTTGGAATCGTTTCGATGGTTTTATAATGAGAACATTGTCTTGGTGCCTCCTGTCAGGGGTTTAGTGGAAGTGTCCTGGGGAGTTGAGCTCTGAGGTGTTGTCATCATAATTTTATCGTTGCAGTTCTGGAATACCTGAGTTTAGTACAGCGACATCGAAAATCTCTCTTATGCAGTTCGTTGGTGAGATAACCTCGACGCCACCCAATACTGGGGCGGGAGTTCGGGAGTATCGCCATAACTTGTATAACAGATGCTTTTCGAATGTTGAGGTAGATGGTTTCCAAAGGTTTCTTGGTTATGTGTTGAAGGATGGATACAACTGGATGTAGGATTTGCTAGTTTGGGTGAGATATTATGCTTCCCCTGTATCCCCAACACCTGATTGCATAACCGGAAAGGTTCGGGAGTTTCATAGGTGGGAATTCTAGTAGCTCTAGTTCTTCTTCCGTGAATATTGGTTTGAGATTGGGATTTCTTACCGATTATTCATTCTTGATCCGTACCTTGTTGATGTATCTCTCTACCTTAATTCTACGTGGCTTCTCAATTTATGGATATGTGACCATTTCAAGAGGAATGCATTCGTTCATTTTGTTCGGATGTGAAGACTATATGTTGCAATTTTTCATTCCGTTGGATTCAGCTTCAATATTTGTCTATCAATGTGCTAATGGTGGTCAACCTCTTCAGGATGGCTCCTCCAACGCGCACGACTCCGAACCCTGATCCGCCACCACCTCCACCTCCTCCGGAGGCATGGCAAGCTGTGATGGCTGCAACCGATGCAAACACACAGTTGATCATGCAAATTCTTTAAGAGCGCAATCAAGGCAACCAAGGGAATCAAGGCAGCAATCAGAATCACTTTGCTACACTCAACCAGTTCCTTGCTAACGGGCCAAAGACTTTCAGCAATTGTGTTGAGGCCACCGATGCTGACGATTGGCTTGTGGACCTGTGCAAGCATTTCGAGTGCAGTAATGTCAGGCCTGAGGACTTTGTTAAGTTCGCTTCCTTCCAACTCAAAGATCAAGCTGCAGAATGGTTCCAGCAGTACAAGGATTCCAGAGGTGGACGTGTTATCACTTGGGATGATTTCCGTCGAGATTTCCGAGCTCATCATATTCCCCAGAGCGTGGTTGAAAGCAAGCATGAGGAATTCCGCAATTTGAAGTAAGGCTCTTTGTCTGTCTATGACTACAACAAGTTGTTTCAGAAGCTCGCCCACTTTGCCAAGCAGGACGTCCCTGATGAGAAGAGCATGATATACCAGTTCAGGGGTGGTCTCAGAGAAGAAATTCAGCTAGCTCTTGTTCTCTTTGAGCCCTTGAGATACGATGAGTTCTACAACATGGCACTGAAGCAAGAGGCTGCTCAATTGAGGTGTGATGCTTCCAAGAAGCGAGTCAGAGATGTTACTCCTTCTTCCTCTACTCAAGTGGCCAAGCAGCAAAAGTTTTGGCTTCCTCCTCCTCCGTTCCGTCAGCCGTATCACCAGAAGAGCAAAGGTGGCAGTGGTTCTTCTAACCCACCCAACCCTGGCTTTCAGAACAAGACTTCGTCTCAAGCTCCAAGATCGAGTGCTCCGTATCACCGTCCGCTTTCAGAGGTCCCGTGCAACAAGTGCCAACAGAAGGGTCACTATGCCAACAAGTGTTTCAACCAGAGGCGTCTTCCTCCTCCTCCTCCCGTCAGATCGGTCAAGCATAACCCCAAGTCCGCCAAGGTCAACTTGCTGAATGCAGCTCAGGAAGAGGAATCACCAGATGTGATCATGGGTAACCTTCCTGTTAATGACATTCCCGCAAGAGTTCTTTTTGACACTAGTGCATCTTTATCATTTTTATCGAAGCCTTTTGCATCCATGCATGATGTGCATACTATTGATTTGCCTAAGCCGATAGCGGTTTCTTCTCCGGGTTTGTTCATGAACACCAAAATGATGGCTCCGGATGTTACTATCACATTGGGCGACTACAAGTTCCTTTCTTCTCCTATGGTGCTTGGTAACTCAGATATTGATCTTATTCTCGGAATGGATTGGCTTACTAAGCACAAGGCTCAGCTTGATTGTGCAGCCAGGCAGATTCAATTGACTCATTCGTCTGAGGATGTAATTGTCTTTGCCGCTCGTGATGATACCATCCGTCTGTTTTCTCTCAGTGAGAAGGGTGAACTCGATGCCATCTCGCAAATTCCAGTCGTTTGCGAATATCAAGACGTCTTTCTAGAAGAGCTTCCAGGAATGCCTCTGCACGGGCCAGTTGAATTCGTCATTGATCTTGAGCCTGGCACGGAACCAGTGTGCAAACGTCCTTACAAGCTCGGACCTGAAGAGTTGAAGGAGCTGAAGAAGCAACTCGATATTCAAGAGAGAATGGGTCTCATCCAGCCTAGTTCTTCTCCGTGGGGTTGTGGTGTTCTTTTTGTCAAGAATAAGGATGGAACGGACCAACTTTGTGTTGATTACCGTCCATTGAACAAGAAGACCATCAAGAACAAATACCCACTTCCCAACATCAATGAGCTGTTCGAACAACTCAAAGGTCCCCAAGTATTCTCCAAGCTTGATCTCCGCATGGGTTATCATCAGATTCGTATTTGTGAGCAAGATATTCCCAAGACAGCTTTCAGGACAAGCTTTGGTTCATATGAATACACTGTCATGTCTTTTGGTCTCGCCAACGCTCCTCCGACGTTCTCTCGCATGATGAACTTCATCTTCAATGCCTACACCAATGACTTCATTTTGGTCTATCTCGACGACATTCTAGTTTTCTCCAAGAACAAGGAAGATCATGCCAAGCACTTGCGTTTGGTTCTCGATAAGCTCAGGGAACATCAATTCTACACCAAGTTCTCCAAGTGTGAATTTTGGCTCGATGAGGTTCTTTATCTTGGTCATATCATCTCTGCCAAGGGCATTGCCGTGAATCCTGAGAAGGTGTCTGCAATTGTGAATTGGGAACCTCCTCAGAACGTGAAGCAACTCCGTAGCTTCCTCGGACTCGCAAGCTATTGCCGAAGATTCGTTGAAAACTTTTCTAAGATCGCGAAGCCTCTCTCAAATCTTCTTCAGAAGCACGTCAAGTACGTTTGGTCTCCGGAGTGTGATATTGCTTTCAACACTTTGAAAGAGAAATTGATCACTGCTCCAGTTCTGACTCCGCCTGATGAATCCAAGCCGTACGAGGTCTTTTGTGATGCCTCTCTCCAAGGTCTTGGCGCAGTATTGATGCAAGAGAAGAAAGTTGTTGCTTATACTTCTCGCCAGTTGAAGCCTAATGAGAAGAACTACCCCACTCATGATCTCGAGTTGGCGGCAGTTGTGCATGCTCTTTTGACTTGGAGACATCTTCTATTGGGAAGAAAAGTGGACATTTTCACTGATCACAAGAGTCTCAAGTACATTCACTCAGCCTAATCTCAACCTCAGGCAAACTCGATGGGTCGAAATGATTCAAGAGTATAATCCGAGTATCGAGTATCCTCCAGGCAAGGCCAATGTGATTGCTGACGCATTGAGCAGGAAAGCTTACTGCAACAGTCTTATTCTCAAGCCTTATCAACCCGAGCTTTGTGAAGCTTTATGCAAACTTAAGCTGCAAGTTGTTCCTCAAGGTTTCCTTGCCAAGCTTCAAGTCTCTCCTACCTTAGAAGACCAGATTCGCCAAGCTCAGCTTCTTGATGCTATGGTGAAAAAGGTGAAGATTGGGATTGCCAAGAGTCAGTCCAAGTACAAGTGCTACCGCCTTGATGACAAGGACACTCTCTTCTTCGAGGATCGTATTGTTGTACCCAAAGGTGACCTCCGTAAAGTGATCTTGAACGAGGCTCACAATTCTCTCCTCTCCATCCACCCTGGGAGCACGAAGATGTATCAGGACCTCAAGCAAGCTTATTGGTGGACTCGAATGAAGCGCGAGATCGCTCAATTCGTGAATGAATGTGATGTCTGCAGAAGAGTGAAGGCAGAACACCAAAGGCCAGCTGGTCTCCTCCAACCTCTTGCCATTCCAGAATGGAAGTTTGACCACATTGAAATAGACTTCGTGACTGGGTTTCCAAAGTCCAAGCGTGGCAATGATGCTATATTCGTTGTCATCGACAAACTCACCAAAGTGGCTCATTTTCTGCCTATCAAAGAGTCGATCACTGCAGCTCAATTGGCGGAACTCTACACCTCTCGGATTGTCTCTCTGCACGGTATTCCTCAAGTGATCTCTTCAGACCGTGGCATCATCTTCACCTCGAAGTTTTGGGATTCTTTTCAGAAGGCCATGGGCACCAACATCCGCTTCAGCACAGCTTTCCATCCTCAAACTAGCGGTCAAGTCGAGCGTGTCAACCAGATTCTTGAAGATATGCTCAGGGCTTGTGTGATCTCCTTCGGCATGAAGTGGGAGGATTGTCTTCCTTATGCTGAATTCTCCTACAACTACAATTTTCAAGCAAGTTCGGGCAAGGCCCCACTTGAAATTCTGTATGGCAGGAAGTGCCGTACCCCTCTCAACTGGTCTGAAACCGGTGAACGTCAGCTTTTGGGTAATGACTTAATCACAGAGGCGGAAGAAATGTGCAAAGTCATTCGTGATAACCTCAAAGCAGCCTAATCCCGCCAGAAGAGCTACTATGACAGTAAGCACCGTGATTTGGCTTTCGAGATCGGAGATCATGTTTACCTCCGTGTCTCTCCTATGAAAGGTACTCGTCGCTTCGGTATCAAAGGGAAGCTTGCCCCTAGATACGTGGGACCTTTCCAGATTGTCAGCAAGAGAGGCGACCTCGCCTATCAACTCGAGCTTCCTTCAAACTTTGCAAATGTTCATGACGTATTCCATGTCTCTCAGCTTCGAAAGTGCTTCAAGACTCCTGACCGCACCGTCAACTTCGAGGACATTGAGCTCCAAGAAGATCTCTCTTATCGTGAGCATCCAGTTGCTATTCTTGAAGAGACTAAACGCAAGACTCGCAACAAGTCAATCAAATTTCTCAAAGTCAAGTGGTCACACCATTCCGACCATGAAGCTACCTGGGAACGTGAGGATCACCTCCATTCTGAGTACCCGGCGTTCTTTCAGTCCTAGCTCTCGGGACGAGATCCTTTCGTAGTGGTGGAGTGTTGTAACACCCCGGATGTAACTTTCCCTATTTGTACTCCAAATCTTGCCGTTTCCGGCGTTAAGTTAATTTATATTCTCGGGTTTGGGTCTTTTTCTCCGTGTGTTGTTATCGTTGTCATGCATCTCTTATCATGTCATCATGTGCATTGCATCTGCATACGTGTTCATCTCATGCATTCGAGCATTTTCCCCGTTGTCCGTTTTGCATTCCGGCGCTTCGTTCTCCTCTGGTGGTCATTTCTAGCTTAGGGTTTAGGTCATATGTGGAAGTGGGAAAGTAGCTGAGGATTTTGGAGCATATCATTAAGCACATGAAGCAAGAGGCTCATTAAGCAACACCTCATCCCTCCTTGATAGTATTGGCTTTTCCTAAAGACTCAATGTGATCTTGGATCACTAAAATATAAACTGACGAGTCTTGAGCTTGAAGCTTTAGCCAATCCTTTGTCCTTAGCATCTTGAAGGAGTTCCCACAACCTTTAGTCCATGCCACTCCATTGTTGAACTTATCTGAAACATGCTAGATCGAAATGTTAGTCCAACAAGAGATATGTTGTCATCAATTATCAAAACCACCTAGGGGGCACTTGTGCTTTCAATCTCCCCCTTTTTGGTAATTGATGGCAACATACATCAAAGCTTTAGATAAAGATATAAAGAACAGCAAGTAAAGCTTTGGAAGGACATGTAACAAGCATAGGTTCCCCCTACATGTATGCACTCATGTAAATATGAGATATAGAGACATGTGAGAGCATAACCATGACAGAGTAGGCAATGTGTTACATGCATCTTGTCCATATGCATCAGAGCAAAAGATTATCAAGGAAAATACCTTCATGCTCATGAGTCCTTCTTGCAAACAGTATGTACATAAGCAAGAACTCCTCATACTCATGATTTTGATGCATATACTTACCTTGTGGTCTTGAGTTGGCTTAGGATGGAATGAACCTGCACAAACAAGGTTAGATAACACAGGTACGTCCACTAGCCAGAGCAAACACAAGAAACCACAAGAATACCAAGACTGGGATGACATGTAGAGAGTGAGTACAAGGTACCACATTGAATTCAACATGTCCCCAAGAATAAAGATATGCAGTGAATTCGACTGATTTCTTTCCCTTAGGTGTCTTGCTCCCCCTGAATCTTACATGGGATATTGGGAGAAGATAGGAAACAGAAAATCAGAGCTGAAAGATATGAATAGAACTTAATTCAAATGAGTTCATATTAACATGTCTTTCCCCCAAAAAGACATGTGGCATCTCTCCTCTTGAACATCAAGCATCTGGGATCCTTGAGTATTTTCTCTCCCTGGAAATCTCTCTCTCCCCCTTAACAACATCTGGGATCCTTGAGACTTTCTCTCCCCCTTGAGGTCTCTCTCTCCCCCTTAATACTTTCTCTCTTGTAGGTGTGGTCCTTGAGACTGTTTCTCTCCCTTGATGTGATCTCTCTCTCTCCTACAAGCTTTGATGTGATCTCTCTCTCCCCCTTTGACATCAATTTCCAAGAAGGTTTTTCCTGGAATCCGTCGAATAGGTTTGGTCCTTGAGATTCAGCACAAAGCAGAGGATAAAATTGTGATGCTTGTAGAGGACAAGATTCATTGAGTGGAGCTGGATCAGAAGAAATGTAGAACAAGTGGCAAACTGTTTTTCTGATTGCAAAGTCGGTGGCACCGAGTGGCATATTTTGGTGGTACCGAAAAGATTCGGTTGGACCGAAAATTGCAAGTCGGTGAAACCGAGTTTACACAGAGAAAAAGAACTTGTCACCTCAGCTCACTAGACAAGTAAGATCTCACAAAGATTTGCAATGAATTTGATGCAGAAATATGCAGAACAAAAATCAAAAAAGAAAAGAGTGAAAGTTTCTAGATGAAGTTTTTTTTTGATTGAAAAAGAAAGAAACAAATATGCAAGGGACAAATGCAATAACTCAGAAAAGAACACAAGAGAACTTCATCTAGAATTGGGCGGTGACATAGTCACCTATGTTAGAGTATATTGACTTAGGAGTCAAGTGAGAACACTTGATCATAGGTCATACTCATTGTTTAAGCTCAAAATGGGGTTACCATTTTTTGTTTACGCATCTTGATGTATTCACATCTTGTTGAGTTGCTTTGACTCATGTCTTGGAGTAAAGCTTCTCTAAGATGGAATAACATACCTTGGGTGGTGGTGTGGTTCTTGCTCATGTAGTTGAACTTGTGTGGGTGCTCAAGGTTGATGTAGCTCATCAAGAGTTGGGAGCACCACTTGGAGTTTGAGTTCATCTACCTACATGGGTTAGTTCTTGCGAGGAAGAGCACTTGTGTATCCAAAACTGACAATTATGAAGCTTAGCATAGAATTTGTCAAAGGATATGTTTGAATGGTTTTGTGCTTCCTTGTCTTCAACCACTATTGTGTAGAGTCTTGGTGATGTAGAGATTGCTCAAGATGTGAGTGAGTCGCAATCTCATGGAATTAGATTCAACCAAGCACCTACATGGGTTAGGCAACATGCAAGGTGCAAATATATCCAGGACATAAGATAGTTATCATAAGAGATATATCATGGATTAGTCATAAGCTCATGTCTTGCATGTATCCAATGGAGTTTTCTACTCCAAGATCGAGGCATCAATGATGTTCAATTCTCCTCTCAACCTGCAAAACACTTTCTCATCAAGCGGTTTAGTGAGTATATCCGCTAATTGCTTATCGGTGCGAACATGCTTAAGATTGATGTCACCCTTAGCAACATGATCTCGAATGAAATGATGATGAACTTCAATATGCTTAGTTCGAGAATGTTGTACAGGATTATGACCAATTTTGATAGCACTTTCATTGTCACAAAGCAGTGGAACATGTTTCACATAAATCCCATAATCTTTAAGAGTTTGGGTCATCCAAAGTAATTGAGCGCAACATGAACTAGCGGCAATGTATTCCGCTTCGGCGGTGGATAAGGATACAGAGTTTTGTTTCTTGGAAGACCAAGACACAAGAGATCTACCAAGAAATTGACAAGTACCCGAAGTGGACTTTCTATCAACCTTTTCTCCGGCGTAATCTGAGTCAAAATAGCCAACAAGATCAAAAGAAGACCTCTTAGGATACCAAATGCCAAAATTTGGTGTATGGATTAAATATCTCACTATCCTTTTCACAGCCTTAAGATGACAATCTTTAGGAGCAGCTTGATATCGTGCACACATGCACACACTTAGCATAATATCGGGACGTGAAGCACATAGGTATAACAATGAACCAATCATAGAGCGATAAACCTTTTGATCAACCGGTCCACCATCTTTGCTTAAATCATTATGTCCACTAGTAGGCATGGGTGTAGACATACCTTTGCATTCTTGCATATTGAACTTCTTGAATAAGTCCTTGGTGTACTTTGTTTGAGAGACAAATGTACCTTCCTTAGTTTGCTTGATTTGCAAACCGAGAAAGAATTTGAGTTCACTCATCATAGACATCTCAAACTTCTCTGACATTAGCTTTCCAAACTTTTCACTAAAGAGAGGGTTAGTTGAACCAAATATGATATCATCAACATAAATTTGGCATACAAATAGTTCTCCATTAACCCTTTTAGTAAAAAGAGTAGAATCAATTTTACCAATTTCAAAACCACTTGTAGTAAGGAACTTGGTCAAGCATTTATACCATGCTCTAGGAGCTTGTTTAAGACCATAAAGAGCTTTGTGAAGTTTGTAAACATGATTTGGTTTCTTAGGATTGATAAAGCCGGGAGGTTGTTTGACAAAACTTCCTCCTCTATTTCACCATTTAGAAAAGCACTTTTAATGTCCATTTGGTACAAGGTGATATTATGGTGATTAGCATAGGCAAGTAAGATGCGAATGGACTCAAGTCTAGCAACGGGAGCATACGTCTCACCATAGTCCATACCTTCGATTTGTGTGTACCCTTGGGCGATGAGATGTGCTTTGTTGCGAACCACTTGTCCATCTTCATCTTGCTTGTTGTGGAACACCCATTTGGTACCAATGATGTTGTGGTTGTTGTCGGGCTTCTCGACCAATGTCCAAACTTGGTTTCTCTCAAAATTATGTAGCTCTTTATGCATAGCGTTTATCCAATCCGGATCTTCCAATGCTTCTTCAACCTTCATAGGTTCAATGCTAGAGATGAATGAATAGTTTTCACAAAAGTTAGCTAAACGAGTTTTTGAGCGAGTGATTCTCCCGGTTTGTATATCATTGAGGATTTGTTCGACGGGATGATCTTTGGCAATTCTTGCTCGAACTCGTGAGAGCTTTTGCTTGGGTCTTCGTTGAACATCTTCTTCATCTTGTTCTTCTTCTTGGCCTTCTTCATTGTTGACGTCGTCGTTCTCTTGTCGTGGTGGAGAAGGATGTTGTTGATGTTCATCTTGACGTACTTCCTTGTTTTCTTCATCTTGGTGTGTCCCACTTGTGGATGCTTCCGTGTCGATTCTTGGTTCACCTTGTCATGAAGTAGAAGCTTCCACTTGGACGGATGAAGTACTCTCCTTCACCTCCGTTGGACGAATTTTGCCAATGGACAAGTCTTGAATTGCTTCTGAAGGGTCTTTGTCTCCTACATCAATTGGCAATTGCTCTACTTGCGAGCCATTAGATTCATCAAACTTCACATCTACCGTCTCTTCAACCTTTCGGGTGAAATTGTTGTAGACACGGTAAGTGTGAGAGTTTGAGCCATAACCAAGAAGAAAACCTTCATGAGATTTAGGAGCAAACTTTGAACAACGATGCTTATCAAGAATGTAGCACTTTGAGCCAAATACTCGAAAGTATCCAACTTGGGGTTTGTTACCGGTGAGAAGCTCGTATGCCGTCTTGCCGAGTAGCTTGTGAAGATATAAGCGATTTGTTGCGTGACAAGCTGTCTCAACCGCTTCTGCCCAAAAGTGCTTTGGCGTCTTGTATTCATCAAGCATCATTCTTGCCATTTCGATGAGCGTCCGGTTCTTCCTCTCAACAACTCCATTTTGTTAAGGTGTGTACGTAGCCGAGAACTCGTGTGAAATCCCTTCTTCATCAAGAAAGGTGTCCACATTTGCGTTCTTGAACTCCGTTCCGTTGTCACTCCGAACCTTCTTGATCTTGACATCAAACTGATTTTGGGCCTTCCTAGCGAAGTTTCTGAAGATCTTCTGGACCTGCGACTTGTCATTAAGAAAGAACACCCACGTAAATCTTGAAAAATCATCAACTATAACTAGACCAAAGGAATTTCCACCGACACTCTTGTAGGCGTTGGGACCAAAAAGATCCATGTGAAGTAGCTCGAGTGGCCTCCTTGTGGTCATGATGTTCTTCACGGGATGTCTTCCTCCAACCTGTTTACCTGCTTGACAAGCACTGCAAAGTCTATCCTTATCAAATATGACATCGTTAACTCCAAGGATATGATTTCCTTTAATAAGCTTGTCAAGGTTTCTCATGCCAACGTGACCTAGTCGTCTATGCCACAACCAACCTTTTGAGGATTTAGCAACAAAGCAAGTTTTAGGTTGTGCCTTTTTAGAGAAATCGACAATGTAAAGATCACCTCTACGCATACCCGTAAAGACCATTTTATGATTGTCTCGACGAAATACTTGGCAATCTACCTCAGTAAATAGGACATTCAAACCGAAATTAGCAAGTCTAGATACTGAAAGTAAGTTGTAGCCAAGAGATTCAACGAGCATGACATTTTGAATGGAACTATCATGTGAGATGGCCACCTTACCAAGGCCAACCACTTTACCCTTTGAATTATCACCAAAGGTGACATATTTTCGAGGGCCGTCATTTTCAGCAAGCTCACGAAACATCTCTTCATCTCCGGTCATGTGATCAGTACATCCACTATCAAGAACCCATTTCTTTCCTCCTAATTCATATCCCCGAAGATTTGCCATAAGACCAAAATGTCTCATTGCATCATCAAGATCGAAGTCACTATCATCATCATCATAATATTCATGTTCATCATGATCTTGTGACTCATCATTTCCTAGAGAGGGTAATTCATTAGATAAATGATCATCAAAGTGGTCACTTTTATGAATTCTTATAGCTTTGAATATGATATCATTAATGATTCCAACATCTCCTTTAGCATGCTTAAGATTGGCAAGTTCAAAAAGACATTTACCAAAACTAGGATCACTAGAGTTCATCTTACTCAAGGCAATAGATTTATGGAGAATTTCATCCAAAGTTTTCAAGGAATAATCGGGAAATCATTCCTCAAGAAATTTCCATATGGTATAGGCACAATTGTGAGTAGGCAAACTAGCAATCAAATTTTTGGGCAATCCTCTAATGATGAGCTCAATAGTTCTAAGATTGCGAATCATGTCAATATCTTCATCTAGGGTAGGATGCAAAGGATCAATATGAGGTGCACAAGGGCTAGCAATATACTTGTTCAAATGATATTGATTGAAGATTACAAGCATCTCATTTTTCCACTCATGAAAATACTCTCCATCAAGAATAGGCACTCTATGTCTAAGACTCCCTAGAGTAGACACATCCATCTTCCTCCAATGGTGATTAAACCAAGGCAATGGAGACCAATGCTCTGATACCACTTGTAGGATCTAGAAGTAGATGTGTCTAGAGGGGGGTGATTAGACACATAATGCTCAAGTTGCAATTTTTTAAGCCTTTTCGGTTTAAGTGGAGTTTAGGCACAATTTCAACACACACAATACATATCAAGCAAGCATGCAAAGAGTATATGAGCAGCGGAATGTAAAGCATGCAACTTGCAAGAATGTAAAGAGAAGGGTTTGGAGAATTCAAACGCAATTTGGAGACACGGATGTTTTTCCCGTGGTTCGGATAGGTGGTGCTATCCTACATCCACGTTGATGGAGACTTCAACCCACCAAGGGTAACCGTTGCACGAGTCCACACAGGGCTCCACCCAAGGGTAACGGTTGCGCGAGTCCACACAGGGCTCCACCCACGAAGGGTCCACGAAGAAGCAACCACCCACAAAGGGTCCACGAAGAAGCAACCTTGTCTATCCCACCATGGCCATCGCCCACACAGGACTTGCCTCACTAGCGGTAGATCTTCACGAAGTAGGCGATCTCCTTGCCCTTACAAACTCCTTGGTTCAACTCCACAATCTTGTCGGAGGCTCCCAAGTGACACCTAGCCAATCTAGGAGACACCACTCTCCAAGAAGTAAAAAATGGTGTGTAGGTAATGAACTCCTTGCTCTTGTGCTTCAAATGATAGTCTCCCCAACACTCAACTCTCTCTCATAGGATTTGGATTTGGTGGAATGAATATTTGAGTGGAAAGCAACTTGGGAAGGCTAGAGATCAAGATTCATATGGTAGGAATGGAATGTCTTGGTCTCAACACATGAGTAGGTGGTTCTCTCTCAGAACATATGAGTTGGAATGGTGTATGCGTTCTGATGGCTCTCTCCTCGAATGAAGAGGAGGTGGAGGGGTATATATAGCCTCCACACAAAATCCAACCGTTACACACAGTTTTCCAATCTTGGTGGGACCGAATCAACAAACTTGGTCGGACCGAAAAGGTAAACCTAGTGACCGTTAGAGATTTCGGTGGGACCGACTGGATCAACTCGGTGGGACCGATGTGCTAGGGTTAGGGTAAATCCAAAACTCGGTTTGACCGATTACTCAAACTCGGTGGGACCGATTTGGGTAATAAGTGAAACTGAGATTTGGCCAAGCAAACTCGGTGGGACCGATTGCATATCTCGGTGGGACCAAGAATATTGCAATGGGTAATAGAGAGTTTGAAAGCCCATCTCGGTGAGACCGAGATCTCATCGGTGAGACCGAACTGATTAGGGTTTGGCAGTGGCTTATGACAAGTGAAACTCGGTGGCGCTGGATAGGAAGAATCGGTAGGACCGAGTTTGGCTTAGGGTTTAGGTCATATGTGGAAGTGGGAAAGTAGTTGAGGATTTTGGAGCATATCATTAAGCACATGAAGCAAGAGGCTCATTAAGCAACACCTCATCCCTCCTTGATAGTATTGGCTTTTCCTAAAGACTCAATGTGATCTTAGATCACTAAAATGTAAACTGACGAGTCTTGAGCTTGAAGCTTTAGCCAATCCTTTGTCCTTAGCATCTTGAAGGAGTTCCCACAACCTTTAGTCCATGCCACTCCATTGTTGTACTTATCTGAAACATGCTAGATCGAAATGTTAGTCCAACAAGAGATATGTTGTCATCAATTATCAAAACCACCTAGGGGGCACTTGTTCTTTCAACCGAGACTTGCCAAGCGGCCTTGGTTTACTACCAGTAGACCGCCTGTCAAGTTTCGTATCATTTGGACTTTGTTTGATACTCCAACGGTTAACCAAGGGACCGAAAAGGCCTCGTGTGTGTTGCAGCCCAACACCCCTTCAATTTGGTCCAAAACCCACCTAACTCTGCTCCACCATCTAGAGCGTTCGATCTCGATCGCGTGGCCGCAAACCGCACCTCATTTCAACTCTCCTAGCTCCCTCTATGCCTATATATACACCCCCTCCCGAAAATCCGGACCCCCCTCGTCTGAAACCCTAGTCTATTTCGTCCTCCGCGCCGCCGGACGAAATCCGGACGGCCGGACGTGTCCGCCCGCCCCGCCGCACCACTCAAACGCCGCCACCTGTCCCGGGGACCGCTTCTCTGCCTCCCCATCGACACGGGCCCGCCAGGCCCAGAGCCGGCCCTCCTAGCCCGAAGGCGCCAGACGCCGCCCGCGCCCGAGGTCCCCGCCCCGCGCCGCCTCCCTCCTCGGCTCCGGCGCCGCCTCCGCCTCGGCGCCGCCGCACCTTCGCCGCTCCCCAGCCGCCGGCCGCCGCCGCCCTCCAACACCGCCGCACCATCGCCGCCCCCGCTGCCGTAGTTCGCCGCCGCACGCCGCCGCCACCGCCCTCGGCTTCCGCGCCGCCCCGCCGCCTCCTCGCCGTCCTCGTCGCCGGCCCCAGCTCCGGCCACCGGTGCCCTCTCCGGCGAGCTCGATCCGGCCGCCTCGGGTTGCGTGCCGTGAAACCCTAGATCCAGATCCGGAGGTTGAATTTTTCCTAAGTCCCAAAATTCTCAGTCCATATGCACATGTTCGTAGCCCCGTAACTTTGCATCCGTAGCTCGAATTCATGCATATAGCATATCAAAATGTTCATCTCAGAGAGTACATCATTTCATTCCATTGCATCATTTTCATTTGAGTTCATATTGATGTCTGAAATGCTATTAGAAGAGGGCTACTTGAGTTAATTGTCAGATCTGTTACTCCGTTTAGCACTTTTGTCATTTTTGCCATGATTAATGTGTGCATGATATGCCCGTGAGTTCTACATGTGTTTTGTTAAGGGTTTTGTCATCTTTCCAGAGGTGCAACCCATGTATTTTTGTGATGTGTGTGGTGACTAGTGAAAGCTTGCAAAGTGGTGCACTTGGTAAATCTGTTTTCAGAGACTTAGTATTTTCACTAAGTCCTGGAGTTGTTTATCTCATGATTCCATATGTTCATGTTGTTTGCTAGTGATCCGTGCCTATTTTGAGGATGATCAGTAAGAGTGTTTTGTTAATCTTGTAGTGCTCTATCTGTCCATGTCTTTGTTTGCAATTATGGAGCACCCTAACTTGAGTCAATCGAGCTCTACTTTTGCTACTTTGTGAATCTGGGCAGATTGTCAACTTGTTTGCAGTTTTGCCGATGTTGTTGTAGTTGATCCGTGCATGCTCTGCTATTGTTCTTGCCATGTCTATCTTGCATTTTGTGCCTTATTGTTGGGTGTATGCTTGTCTTGCCATGACTTGCACCGTAGTGAGTGCATCGAGCTCGTAAACATGCCTAATTGAGTTATATTTCAGCATGTGTCAGTTTTCACTAAGTCTGAAAACTGATTATGTTTTTGCCATGTTCACATGCTTGCAATTGTATTTTCTGATCCCTTTTGGCTCAAGGTCACTAAGGGACTTTTGTTAATCTCTTTGAGTAGCTCCATGTAATGCTTTACTTTGCCATGTTCAGATCCTGTAGCATGTAGTTTTCATGCTCCAAAGAGTGCTATCTGATCTGAGATTCCAGACAAGTGTTAATTTCACTAAGTCTGAGATCTGGCCATTTGCATTTTTTCCATGTTTGTTTGAACCTGTTAATGGATGAATTGGCCGTAGCTCAGTGCTAGACTTTTGTTAAGCATCTTGTGTGCATCCTTGCCATGTATTTTGTTGTCATGTTTGGGTGCTGTAGCATGTTCATTTCGTTGCATTTAGATGCCTACTTGCTGTAGATCACAGACCGGTGTCATATTTGAATCGCTTGCCATTTCCAAACCATAACTCCTATTTCGGCGTTCTTTGTATCGTTTTCAAGCGATTTCATCTCATCTTTCCAGTGTCACACTTGGATTTCCAAGTTGAGGCCAGGTTCATGCATTTCCTGTCATATCTTGCATTTTGCATCCCGCATCGCATCCCGCATAGCATATTATCATTGCACCATATTGCTTGGTCTTGCACGTGGTTGATTGTATCCTTGTTGCTTGTTTGTCTTGTTTGGGTAGAGCTGGGAGATGAGTTCGCTAACGAGGATCCCGTTGAGTTTGCTTTTGAGGATCCAGTCAACTCTGACAACTGTGCAGGCAAGATGATCATACCCTCGAAATCACTACTATCTTTGCTATGCTAGTTTGCTCGCTCTTTTGCTATGCCATTGCTACGATGCCTACCACTTGCTTGCAAGCCTCCCAAATTGCCATGTCAAACCTCTAATCCACCATGTCCTAGCAAACCGTTTATTGGCTATGTTACCGCTTTGCTCAGCCCCTCTTATAGCGTTGCTAGTTGCAGGTGAAGATTGGAGGCCGTTCCTTGTTGGAACATTTATTTTACTTGTTGGGGATATCATTATATTATCTTGTTATATTAATGCATCTATATACTTGGTAAAGGGTGGAAGGCTCGGCCTCTCGCCTAGTGTTTTGTTCCACTCTTGCCGCCCTAGTTTCCGTCATATCGGTGTTATGTTCCCGGATTTTGCGTTCCTTACACGGTTGGGTTATAATGGGAACCCCTTGATATTTTGCCTTGATTAAAGCTTTTCCAGCAATGCCCAACCTTGGTTTTACCATTTGTCACCTTGCCTTTTCTTTCCCTTGGGTTCTGTAGACTCAAGGGTCATCTTTATTTTAACCCCCCCCGGGCCAGTGCTCCTCTGAGTGTTGGTCCAACTGAGCGATGTCTGGGGCTACCAGGGGCAACTCTGGGCTGGCCTACCCGATGTCTTGCTCATCTGAGTGTGCCCTGAGAACGAGATATGTGCAGCTCCTATCGGGATTTGTCGGCACATTCAGGCGGTGTTGCTGGTCTTGTTTTAACCTGTCGAAGTGTCTTGAATTACCGAGATACCAAGTCTGATCGGAACGTCTTGGGAGGAGGTCTATTCCTTCGTTGACCGTGAGAGCTTGTCATGGGCTAAGTTGGGACTCCCTGCAGGGATTGAACTTTCGAAAGCCGTGCCCGCGGTTATGGGCAGATGGGAATTTGTTAATGTCCGGTTGTAGATAACTTGAACCTTAATTTAATTAAAATGAATCAACTGAGTGCGTTACCGTGATGGCCTCTTCTCGGCGGAGTCCGGGAAGTGGACACGGTGTTGGAGTAATGTTTGCGCAGGTTGCTCTCTAGTTTCTCGCTCGCGCTTTGCCTCCTCTTCTCGCTCTCCTTTGCGAATAAGTTAGCCACCATACTTGCTAGTCGCTTGTTGTAGCTCCACTTATATTTACCTTGCCATACCTATAAGCTTAAATAGTCTTGATCGCGAGGGTGCAAGATTGCTGAGTCCCTGTGTCTCACAGATTACTATTACACCAGATGCAGGGCCTGATGATTCCGCTCCAGGAGACGCGTATGAGCTCAAGTGGGAGTTCGACGAAGACTCACAACGTTACTATGTTTCCTTTCCCGATGATCAGTAGTGGTGCCCAGTTGGGGGTGAACGGGACCGGTGTCGCATGTTGGGTTCTCTTTTATTTTGGTGCCGTAGTCGGGCCATGAGTGTTTGAATGATGTAATGTTATTTATGCACTTGATTGACGTGGCGAGTGTAAGCCAACTATGTTATCTCCCCTTTTTTTTATCATATTACATGGGATGTTGTGAAGATTGCCTAACTTGCGACATATGCCTTCAATGCGATTATGTCTCTAAGTCGTGCCTCGACACGTGGGAGCTATAGTAGCATCGAGGGTGTTACATGCAAGCATCTCTCCCATTCACCTGCTTCGCAGCTGCCCTCTAGCTGCTGCATGTACAAAGGGTGTCATGCACTCTCCCGCACCCCGACGGTTGACGCATGGGTCTGCTGCCGGTTCTGCCTTGTCGGAAGGAATGCCCTCGGGCCGTTGTTGGAAACAGGGGGGCCGGCGGCTGTGGGCTATGGCGAGGAAGATGAGGCACGCTCTCTTTTCATGCCCAGCCAGTACCTCTACTTCAACCTTCCAGATTGTTTGCTGGTACCCGCAATGATTTTTGGTGGAACCAGTGTATTATTTTGCTGGGGATCATGCGCATGCTGTCATTATTATGTAGCCACATTTTTGCTGGAACTAACTACATTTTTTGCTGGAACTGAAAATGAAATTTGCAGGAATCATTGTCTGAATTTTTTTGGGAACCCACGTAAGTGTTGATCTTTTCTTTGACATTCATCAGATTTTTTGCTGGAACCTGCTACAATTTTTGCTGGAACCGACTACAACTTTGCTAGAACCGTTGTCTGAATTTGTTGCGGAACCCACATAACTTGTGATCTTTTCTGCGACATTCATTGGATTTCTGTTGGAACCAACTACATTTTTTGCTGGAACCAACTACAACTTTTGCTGGAACCATTGTCTAATTTTGTTGGGGAATCCGTGTAAGTTGTGATCTTTGCTGCGACATTTATCGGATTTTTTTGCTGGAACCAGTGACAAGTTTTGCTGGAACCGGCGTTGGAATTTGCTAGAACCGACCACCGGAGTTGATTTGTCTGTCAGACCGTGCTTTGATTTTGCTACAATAGTGATGGTGAATGCTACAACCGGTGATGGTGTTTGTCGGATTCAGGGCTCCACAGACCCAAGATAGATTCGAACTCTGGGGTGCATGTGAAGAACACAAAGTCCCCAGTCTGCCAACCCGTTGATCTCACATCCTAGCTCGATGAACTGGAATGGAAAGGGACACAACAGTTTACCCAGGTTCGGGACACCTTGTGATGTAATACCCTACTCCTGCTTTGTGGTCTATTAGCCTCGAGGTGGGCCGAGGATGAACTGGTACAGAGGAAGAACAACCTCAGGAGGTGTGTTCTTGTGCTTGCGTGAGCTGGTGAGGGTGCAGACGGTCTGAATGACCCCCCTCTATGGTGGTGGCTAGGCTATATTTATAGTGGCCTTGGTTCTCTTCCCCCAAAAGGAAGGCGGGAAGGGATCCCACAATGGCCAAATTCGATGGGAGACAAGTAGTACATCTTATCCTGACGAAATGTGGTCTTTGCCTACAAAGCTTCTGGTCATGACGTTGTGGTGGGCTCGGCGATGACCTTCGTCCTGATGTCGTGGCAGTCTTGGAATTATAGCACGGAAATGGAAACCTTTGGCTGATTCCTCGGGACTTCCGCATGGGCTGGCCTCTTTAGCACCAAAGAGGAAACCTACTGTAATGTGCCCGTTGGGGCCTATCTGGCCTTGGTCGTCATGGCTTGCACCATCTTAGCCTCACGAGGTGGGCGCCTGCATAGGGGACTCCACTCCTCAGGAGCCAGCCTAAGGAGGCCACTCCTTCTGGAGGTCTTGGTGTCGTCCTCCTCGCGAGGCTTGGCCCCTCGCGATGGTCTTGTGTGGTTGGTGTTGAGGATGGGCCGTACCAGGTCGTCGATGGAGCCACGCCGTGGGCCGCAGGCAGGCAAATCTGGGTACCCCGGTTCCAGAACACCGATGGTAGCCCCCGGGCCCAAGGCGTGCTCGGACTTGGCTTCGTGGCGAAGCCAAAGGGCAAGGGCGAAGCGCCAAGGGCCCCAACCGCCTGCATACCCGATCGACGCGTGGCGCTATGATGGGACGTGGGCGTCTCCGTTTCCCCATGCTACCTCGGCAACCGTTCGACTTGACAATAGCCTGATGCATGCAGAAAAGATCATCATTACTGGGGATGGTGGAGGCCGGCGGTTGGCCTTCCTCTGGCTATAAATGGGGGGAGGGGCGGAGCCCCCTGCTTATCTCCGTCTTCTCGTTGCTTGCTCCTTCCTCTTATTTCTTGCCTCGCCGTCTCGTTGAAGCATCCATGGCGCCGATAAGGAGGTTTTCCACGGCAGAGAAGGCGAAGGCCACTCGGGAGGAAACTGGGCCGCTTCCGCCGAAGAAGAGGCTCGGCCGCTCCCGCGACGTCGGTGAAGAGCGCAAGGTGACGCGGCCTTGGCACGAGCGGCCTCCGCTGGGCTTCCCGCTCCCTGTGTATGCCCGCGCATAGAGCCCTGTGCTGGGGGGGGGGGGCACACCCGGCGCCGCAAGGCTCGGGGTCGCGGAGGAGGACAAGTAGTGGTTGCATGGCCGCCCGACTCGCGCACCCATGCCGAAGGCACAACACGTGATTTTGTGGTGTGGGCGACAATGCTGCTGCGCACATGGATTTGGCTCCCGCAGTTCTTCAGAGAGGAGATACCGCCGAGGGGGCCCGTCGAGCTGTGGCTGCAACAAGCCGGATGCCGCAGCCAAGCTACTAAGACGGAGGTCGAGGTTGTCCCTCTGGGCGATGTGTTCATGACCCGTGGATGGGGCGAGATCGCCCATGCCTGCTGCTCGGAGGGGGCTCTTGCCATCCATTTCGAATACAACGGGGCTTCGACGCTCTTCTTCAAGGTCTTTGGCGGGGACGGTCGGCGCCTGTAGTGCTGCTCCAGAAGAGGCGACAACGCGGCGCAGCCAGGGGCGCTGAACTTGCCCTTGGCCTTGCCAGCAGCTCCTCCAGCAGCAGCGGTGACTCCCCGGAGTCCAATGATTCTCCGGAGTCCAGCGATGATGACAGCTATGAGCCACCGAGCTATTGCCGTGCCTAGAGCACGTCAGCGGTGTCGACTCGGCGCCGTCGGTGATGTCGCCGAGGCCGGGGTTCTTCTAGGTCACTTCTTTTTCTTTTCCTGTGCGGAATCATGACGAGCCCCGTGGGGGTATGTAAAAAACTGTAATGCTTTTGTCTTAATGCTATTGTACTTGGTTTAGTATTGTAGTTGCGTATCCTACCTCGGCACGGTGCTCTCTTTCTTCTCGTGGTAGCTTAGTGCTCTATGCTGACAGGACCCAGTCCCCAGGCAGGCTTCACTCGTCGCTGGTATGCAAGGTCAGGATGCCGTGGTCAAGGACAGGAGGTGAGTGGCCCGAGGTCCGGTAAGAGCCCTTGAGGCGCGATGCTCCGGGGATCCCCTTTAGTGCGCAAGCGGCTCCCTGAATGCCGAAAGGGAAACGCCCTTGCCCGAGCGGGGTCGCAAGAGCCGAAGTTCTGAGTCATGAGGTTTATGCCAGCGCGTAGGTGGTGACTTATCTTGGTGAGTCCGCGATGGTTCCTTTGCTGCGAGGATAGTCATGGCGTGATGCCCAACCATGTCCTGGTGGTGGTGTTCACAGGAAGGGCTCATGATGATCCCCTCTTTCCCGCTCATCTAATGCTCTACATCCTCGGGTCCCGGCCCTCGAGCGAGGCTCAGCCACCTTTGGTATGCCAGGTCGCGATGCCACGGTCAAGGCCAGGGGTGATGGCTCGAGAGCCAGTAGGCGTCCCTGAGGCGCGATGCTCGGGGGCTCCCCCTTTAACGTGCAAGCGATTTGCGTGAAAGAGGAGTGAGGGAGTCCTGGATTAAGGGGTCCTCAGGCGCCCGGACTATGTAACATGGGCCGGACTAATGGGCTATGAAGATACAAGACAAAAGACTTGCTCTCGTGTCTGGATGGGACTCTCCTTTGCGTGGATGGAAATTTGGCATTCGGATATGTAGATTCTTTAAATAGACTCTGTACAACCCTAAGCCCCTCCGGTGTCTATATAAACCGGAGGGTTTAGTCCGTAGAGGCAATCACAATAATACATGCTAGACATCTAGGGTTTAGCCATTACGATCTCGTGGTAGATCAACTCTTGTAATCCTCATATTCATTAAGATCAATCAAGCAGGAAGTAGGGTGTTACCTCCATAAAGAGGGCCCGAACCTGGGTAAACATCGTGTCCCCTGTCTCCTGTTACCATCGACCCTAGATGCACAGTTCGGGACCCCCTACCCGAGATCCGCCGGTTTTGACCCCGACATTGGTGCTTCCATTGAGAGTTCCGTTGCGTCGTCACCAGAAGGTTCGATGGCTCCATCAATCATCTACAACAATGCTGCCCCGGGGGAGGTTTTCCTCCCCAGTCAGATCTTTGTGTTCGGAGGCTTTGCACTGCGGGCCAACTCGCTTGGCCATCTAGAGCAGATCGACAGCTATGCCCCAGGTCACCAGGTTAGTTTTGGAAATCTGGACTATGTCGCTGATATCCGAGGAGACTTGATCTTCCAAGGGTTCACGACCCTTACCTCCGCTCTGGCCTTAGATCCGGAGCGCATCACCAGGTCCGAAGACGGGATTACTGAGCCCGCCAGACTATCTGCAGCCACTAAGCCCAGCATGGGAGAATCGGAGGAAGTAGTGCTGCTGGAAACCATTAGGAAGCCGGACTCTTCTCCGGACACTGGCTCTGAACCCTCGGAGTCAGCATCGTGTGAGCCCGGCCAGGAGTTTCCCTCCCGCCATACTCCACGGGTTTCCTTTCCCCTAGTCAAACCTCGCCTTTAAGAGAGGCTCTGGACTTGATGTGATCCCTCGTCATTACAGAGGAACAATGTCTGAACTACGCCCAGCCCGGACTAGGCGATGAAAGCGGAGAATTTTATGTCCCACCCACCACCCACTTCATAGCCACTGCCGAGGACTTAACTGACATGCTCGACTACGGCTTTGAAGACATCGACGGTATGGACGACGATGCTGGAGAGCAGCAGGCCGAAAACCCGCTATTTATCGAATGCTGGACGACCACCTCTTCGCATACGTGTACATGGTGGACACACCCAAAGATGGTAGCGGCGATGGTAAAGAAGATCCAGTCGAGGATAAACTTCCCGAGACACAGCAAAAGCGCCGACGTCAGCCGCGCCGCTATAAATCACGTCGTGGAAAAGACAGCGATACCGTCATAGGAGGCAACAACACTCCGGACGATGCTGAAGACAAAGTAGAACCCGTCGAGCCGACCTCCGATCAGGACGACCGGGATGATGGGCAAGTTAGCCCCGATGAACAGGCTGAAAACGAAGACTCAGAGGATAGCAATTATCTTCCTCTCTCCGAGGATGAGGTGAGCCTCGGCAATGAGGATTTTATCGTGCCTGAGGAACCTATCAAGCAGGAGCGCTTTAAGCGCCGGCTAATTGCCACTGCAAGGAGCCTAAAAAAGAAGCAGCAGCAACTTCAAGATGATCAAGATTTGGTTAACGATAGGTGGACTAATGTCCCGTCAGCCGAGGAATATGGCCTCGAACGCCCAACTAAAAGTTACCCGAAGCGTAAACTGCTACCCCAATTTCACGACGAGGCCCTCGAGCCCGCACCATCAGCACGTAATGCGGCCGACCGACCACCTCGTGGCCGGGACAAAACAACAACTCAAGCCAAACATCAACCCATACTACCTCGCCGTAAAGGTAGAGATGTAACAACTCGGGGATATACATATGACCTACGGCAAGACCTGGACAGTAGAGTAGGTCAGACCAGATCGATCTACGGATCGCGGGGGCGTGCCCCGATGCGCGATGATGGCTATCTAGCCAGACATGACAAGCATAATCACGCACGGGCCGAAAACCGCGGACGGAATCCATCCGAGCTACGTCACGACTTGGCCCGATATAGAGGCGCCGCACACCCTCTCTGCTTCACTGATGAAGTAATGGAGAACGAATTCCCAAAAGGGTTTAAACCCATGAATATCGAATCGTATGATGGAACAACAGATCCCGTGGTATGGATTGAGGATTTTCTTCTCCATATTCATATGGCCTGGAGTGATGATCTTCATGCCATCAAATACCTCCCGCTAAAACTCAAGGGACCAGCTCGGCACTGGTTGAACAGCCTGCCTGAAAACTCCATTGGCAGCTGGGAGGACTTGGAAGACGCCTTCCGCGACAACTTCCAAGGTACATACGTCCGACCTCTGGATGCCAATGACTTAAGTCACATAGTTCAACATGCCGGAGAGTCAGCCAGGAAATTCTGGACTAGGTTCCTAACTAAAAAGAACCAGATCACCGACTGTCCAGATGCCGAAGCCCTAGCGGCCTTTAAGCATAGCATCCGCGACGAATGGCTCGGCCGACACATCAGCCAGGAAAAGCCGAAGTCCATGGCAGCCCTCACGACACTCATGACCCGCTTTTGCGCGGGCGAAGATAGCTGGCTAGCCCGTAGCAACAATAATTGAAGCGAACCTGGCACCTCCGAAGCCAGAAATAGCAACGGCAAGCCCCGATGCAACAGGCACAAGCGTCGAAACAACGGTGATAATGCCGATGACATGGTGGTCAACACTGGATTCAGTGGCTCCAAATCCAGCCAACAGAAGAAGCCACTTAAAAGGAACAATCCGGGTTCATCCAGCTTGGACCGCATACTCGATCGTCCATATCAGATCCACGGCACCCCCGACAAACCAGCCAATCATACCATCAGAAGCTGTTGGGTTTTTAAACAGGCCGTCAAGTTAAATGCCGAAAACAAGGAAGGGGTTGCAGAGTGAGCACGACGATGAGGAGCCCCGTCCACCGAACACAGGGGGACAGAAGAAGTTTCCCCAAGGTTAAAATGGTTAACATGATATACGTTACCCATATCCCCAAGAGGGAGCGCAAACGTGCGCTCAGGGACGTCTATGCGATAGAGCCAGTCGCCCCAAAATTCAACCCATGGTCGTCCTGCCCGATCACATTCGATCGCAGGGACCATCCGACCAATATCCGTCACGACGGTTCAGCCGCACTGGTCCTTGACCCAATTATTGATGGATTCCACCTCATGCGAGTCCTCATGGATGGTGGCAGCAGCCTCAACCTGCTCTATCAGGATACAGTCCGCAAAATGGGCATCGGTCCATCAAGGATCAAGCCCACAAAAACTACCTTTAAAGGAGTAATAACAGGTGTAGAGGCCCGCTGCACAGGTTCAATCACATTGGAAGTTGTCTTCGGATCCCCGGACAACTTCCGAAGCGAAGAATTGATCTTCGACATCGTCCCCTTCCGAAGTGGCTATCATGCACTGCTCGGACGAACTGCATTTGCTCGATTCAATGCGGTGCCACACTATGCTTATCTCAAACTTAAGATGCCCGGACCATGCAGTGTCATAATAGTCAATGGAAACACGGAGCGCTCCCTCCGTACTGGGGAGCACACCGCGACCCTAGCAGCAGAAGTACAGAGCAGTCTTATCAAGCAGAACCTTAATTCGGCGGCCAAGCTCCTAGACACTGTCAAACGAGTCCGGACTACTCTGCAGCAAGACAGTCCAGCCTGTCAGGAGCTCAACTAGAAATTCGGCCTCCGTCTCAGTCCCGACCAAATGGCGGCGTACGTACCGCGCGTACATAACTACACACTCAAAATACCATGGGCGTAGACGGAGGTGTAACTTGATTGTGGTCCATCATACAGTTCCCACACATACTTTTCCTTTTCCTTTTTACCATTTTTAGTCTTTTCTTTCACATGCCTCTCCCGACGGCCTGATCATCGATCCTTTTGAAGGATAGATGCACCAAGGCGGCAAGCAGTACAGACATGTGGGGGAATATCTAGATGTTCTTCTTGACGATCATTCTACCTGTTTTCGGGACCCGCACGCAGCTCCCCCTTGGTCTTGGCATGTTAAAAAGCCAGGTTGCTTATCATACTATTTGTACAAATATGCTTTGACGTATTAATCAAACTATAACGGAAACAGTTTGCGGCCCAACTTACGTGGCACTAGCTTACTGATACGTCTCCAACGTATCTATAATTTTTGATTGCTCCATGCTATATTATCTACTGTTTTAGGCAACATTGGGCTTTATTTTCCACTTATATATTATTTTTGGGACTAACCTATTAACCGGAGGCCCAGCCCAGATTTGCTGTTTTATGCCTATTTCAGTGTTTCGAGAAAAAGGAATATCAAACGGAGTCGAAACGGAACGAAATCAACTGGAGAAGTCATTTTTGGAAGGAAAGCAACCCATGGAACTTGGAGTGCATGTCAGGGGAGACACGGGCTGCCCACGAGGGTGGCGGCGCGCCCCCTGCCTCGTGGGGCCCCCGTGGCTCCTCCGACGTACTTCCTGCACCCATATATATCGTTGTACCCTAAAACTTCCAGAACACACAATAGATCGGGAGTTCCACCGCCAGAAGCCTCCGTACCCACTGAAAGCCAATCTAGACCCGTTCCGGCACCCTGCCGGAGGGGGCAATCCCTCTCCGGTGGCCATCTTCATCATCCCGGTGCTCTCCATGATGAGGAGGGAGTAGTTCTCCCTCACGGCTGAGGGTATGTACCAGTAGCTATGTGTTTGATCTCTCTCTCTCTCTCTCGTGTTCTTGAGGTGGTACGATCTTGAGGTATCGCGAGCTTTGCTATTATAGTTGGATCTTATGATGTTTTCTCCCCCCTCTACTCTCTTGTAATGTATTGAGTTTCCCCTTTGAGGTTATCTTATCGGATTGAGTCTTTAAAGATTTGAGAACACTTGATGTATGTCTTGCCGTGGATATCTGTGGTGACAATGGGATATCACGTGATTCACTTGATGTATGTTTTGGTGATCAACTTGCGGGTTCCGCCCATGAACCTATGCATAGGGGTTGGCACACGTTTTCGTCGTGATTCTCAGGTAGAACTTTGGGGCACTCTTTGAGGTCCTTTGTGTTGGTTGAATAGATGAATCTGAGATTGTGTGATGTATATCGTATAATCATACCCACGGATACTTGAGGTGACATTGGAGTATCTAGGTGACATTAGGGTTTTGGTTCATTTGTATCTTTAGGTGTTATTCTAGTACGAACTCTAGGGCTGTTTGTGACACTTATAGGAATAGCCCAACGGATTGATTGGAAAGAATAACTTTGAGGTGGTTTCATACCCTACCATAATCTCTTCATTCGTTCTCCGCTATTAGTGACTTTGGAGTGACTCTTTGTTGCATGTTGAGGAATAGTTTTATGATCCAATTATGTTAGTATTGTTGAGGGAACTTACACTAGCGAAAGTATGAACCCTAGGCCTTGTTTCCTATCATTGCAATACCGTTTACGCTCACTTTTATCATTAGTTACCTTGCTGTTTTTATAATTTCAGATTACAAATACCTTTATCTACTGTCCATATACCACTTGTATCACCATCTCTTCGCCGAACTAGTGCACCTATACAATTTACCATTGTATTGGGTGTGTTGGGGACACAAGAGACTCTTTGTTATTTGGTTGCAGGGTTGCTTGAGAGAGAGCATCTTCATCCTACGCCTCCTACGGATTGATAAACCTTAGGTCATCCACTTGAGGGAAATTTGCTACTGTCCTACAAACCTCTGCACTTGGAGGCCCAACAACGTCTACAAGAAGAAGGTTGTGTAGTAGACATCGAGCTCTTTTTTGGCGCCGTTGCCGGGGAGGTTAGCGCTTGAAGGTATATCTTTAGATCTTGCAATCGAGTCTTTTAGTTTCTTGTTTTATTACTAGTTTAGTTTATAAAAGAAAACTATAAAAAAATGGAATTGAGTTTGTCTCATACGCTTCACCTTTTTAATATCTTTCGTGAGTATGATGGAAAGGACAATTGTGCTCATGTGCTAGAAGAAAAAATATATAAAATGTTTGGCACTAAATATTTGAATGATGAGCATGATTGCAATGTTGTTAGTATGAATTCCTTGAATATCCATGATGCTAATGATATGCAAATCCACAAGCTTGGGGAAGCTATGTTTGATGAAGATGATATTTTTTTATCCCCCAAGTTTTGATGAGCAAATTTATTATGATGAAAGCATGCCTCCTATTTATGATGATTATATTGATGAAAGTGGATTTGGAGAGGTCATGACTTTATTTTGTGATGAATCCACTATTCCGGAAGAGGTTCCAATTGATTATGAGAACAAAGTTGCTATCTATGATGATTATTGTGATGACTTGTATGCTATAAAGAATAATGATATCCATGAAACTTGTCATCATGATTTTAGTTTTCAATTGGATTATGCCTCACATGATAATTATTTTGTTGAGTATACTCCCACTATTATTCATGAAGAGAATTTTGCTTATGTGGAGAGTAGTAAATTTTCTATGCTTGTAGATCATAAAAAGAATTATTTAGGTGCTGGTTATATTGTTGAATTCATTCATGATGCTACTGAAAATTATTATGAGGGAGGAATATATTCTTGTAGGAATTGCAATAATATCAAGTTTCCTCTCTATGTGCTTAAAGTTTTGAAGCTATGCTTGTTTTACCTTCGTATGCAAGTTGATTCTTGTTCCCACAAGTTGTTTGCTCACAAAATCCCTATGCATAGGAAGTGGGTTAGACTTAAATGTGCTAGTCATATTCTTCATGATGCTCTCTTTATGTTTCAATTCTCATCCTTTATGTGAGCATCATTGAAATCATCATGCCTAGCTAGGGGCGTTAAACGATAGCGCTTGTTGGGAGGCAACCCAATTTTATTCTTGTTCCTTGCTTTTTGTTCCTGTTTAGTAACAAATAATTCATATAGCCTCTGTTTAGATGTGGTTTTATGTGTTTAGTTAGTGTTTGTGCCAAGTAGAACCTTTGGGAAGACTTTGGGAAAATCTTGTTGATCATGCTGTAAAAAGTAGAAACTTTAGCGCTCACGAGAATTGCTGCCATTTTTATTTGGAGAGTGCTATTTAGTTAATTATTTTTTGAAGATGATTAATAGATAAATTCCTCAGGTCCAGCAATTTATTTGCGAATTTTATGAGTTCCAGAAGTATACGTTTGATCCAGATTACTACAGACTGTTCTATTTTTGACAGATTCTGTTTTTCATGTGTTGTTTACTTATTTTGATGAATCTATGGCTAGTAAAAGAGTTTATAAACCATAGAGAAGTTGTAATACAGTAGGTATAACACCAATATAAATAAAGAATGAGTTCATTACAGTACCTTGAATTGGTGATTTATTTTCTTATACTAACGGAGCTCACGAGTTTTCTACTTTAAGTTTTGTGTTGTGAAGTTTTCAAGTTTTGGGTAAAGATTCGACGGATCATGGAATAAGGAGTGGCAAGAGCCTAAGCTTGGGCATACCCAAGTCACCCCAAGGTAATATTCAAGTATAGCAAAGAGCCTAAGCTTGGGGATGCCCCAGAAGGCATCCCCTCTTTCGTCTTCGTTCATCGATAACTTTACTTGGAGCTATATTTTTACTCGCCACATGATATGTGTTTTGCTTGGAGCGTCAATTTATTTTGTTAGGATTTTCTTTCTTTTATCTTGAACAATGTTTTGCATCTTTTATTCCAATAAAAGTGGCATTGATAGCCTTTACTATGCCTATGTTACAAGTATACATGTCGATGTTTGAAAACAGAAAGTTTACCGCTGTTGCAATAATTCCCTAGAAAATTCAGAATGTGATAAAATTTTGAAACCATTTGAATATTATGATCTGATAAATTTACTACAGTGGTAATTTTATTTCATAATTTTTGGATCTAGGGAAGTGTGGATGTTGCTGTATTCTTTACAGACTATCCTGTTTAGGCAGATTGCTGTTATGTTTGCATTGCCTGCATATGATTGCTTCTTTAATGATTCTATTTAAGGATAGGACTATTAAATATGCAGAGGCATTTAGTATGCAATGTTGAATAATAATTTTAGTAATTTTCCACAATAGAGTATGTTAAGGTTTTGGCAATGGTTTGTACTAACTTATCTCATGAGTCCTTGTTGAGTTTTGTGTGGATGAAGCTTTTGAGATTTAGGGAGACCGTGATATGAGAGGAATTAAGGAGACACAAAAGCTCAAGCTTGGGGATTCCCAAGGCACCCCAAGATAATATTTCAAGAAGTCTCAAGCATCTAAGCTTGGGGATGCCCCGGTTGGCATCCCACCTTTCTGCTTCAACAACTATCGGTTAGTATCGGTTGATCCTAAGTTTTTGCTTCTTCACATGATGTTTGCTATTATTAGATGTCATTTTATTTTGTTTTGCTTGCTGTTTGAATAAAGTATCAAGATCTGAAATTCTTAAATGTTAGAGAGTCTTCACATAGTTGCCTAATTATTCGACTACTCATTGATCTTCACTTATATCTTTCGGAGTAGTTTGTTGTTTGCTCTAGTACTTCACTTATATATTTTAGAGCATGGTGGTAGTTTTATTTTGAAGAAATAGATGAACTCTCATGATTCACTTAGATTATTTTGAGAGTCTTAATAGCATGGTAATTTGCTTAAAATCCTAACATGCTAGGCATCCAAGAATAGTAAAAACTTTCATATAGTGTATTGAATACTAAGAGAAGTTTGACGCTTGATGATTGTTTTGAGATATGGAGATAATAATATTAAAGTCGTGCTAGTCGAGTAGTTGTGAAATTGAGGAATACTTGTGTTGAAGTTTGCAAGTCCCGTAGCATGCACGTATGGTAAACGTTGTGTAACAAATTTGAAAGATGAGTTGTTATTTGATTGTCTTCCTTATGAGTGGCGGCCGGGGACGAGCGATGGTCTTTTCCTACCAATCTATCCCCCTAGGAGCATGCGCGTAGTACCGAGGTTTTTGATGACTTGTAGATTTTTGCAATAAATATGTGAGTTCTTTATGACTAATGTTGAGTCCATGGATTATACACACTCTCACCCTTCCATCCTTGCTAGCCTCTACGGTACCGTGCATTGCCCTTTCTCACATCGAGAGTTGGTGCAAACTTCGCTGGTGCATCCAAACCCTGTGATATGATACGCTCTTTCACACATAAACCCCCCTTATATCTTCCTAAAAACAGCCACCATACCTACCTATTATGGCATTTCCATAGCCATTCCGAGATATATTAACATGCAACTTTCCACCATCCAGTTTATCATGACACATTCATCATTGTCATATTGCTAGCATGATCATGTAGTTGACATAGTATTTGTGGCAAAGCCACCATTCATAATTCTTTCATACTTGTCACTCTTGATTCATTGCATATCCCGGTACACCGCCGGAGGCATCCATATCGAGTTGTAATCATTGAGTTGTAAATAAATAGAAGTGTGATGATCATCATTCAATAGAGCATTGTCCCAAAAAAAGAGAAAGTCCAAAAAAAGGGGGAGGCCAAAAAAATAAAGGCCAAATAAAAAAGAAAGGCCAAATAAAAATAAAAAATAAAATAAAAGGGACAATGCTACTATCCTTTTTCCACACTTGTGCTTCAAAGTAGCACCATGATCTTTATGATAGAGAGTCTCTTGTTCTGTCACTTTCATATACTAGTGGAATTTTTCATTATAGAACTTGGCTCGTATATTCCAACAATGGGCCTCCTCAAGTTCCCTAGGTCTTCGTGAGCAAGCAAGTTGGATGCACACCCACTAGTTTCCTTTGTTGAGCTTTCATACATTTATAGCTCTAGTGCATCCGTTGCATGGAAATCCCTACTCCTTGCATTAACATCAATCGGTGGGCATCTCCATAGCCCAAATATTAGCCTCGTTGATGTGAGACTTTCTCCTTTTTTGTCTTCTCCACATGACCCCCTCATTATATTCTATTCCACCCATAGTGCTATATCCATGGCTCGCGCTCATGTATTGCGTGAAAGTTTATGAGTTTGAGATTACTAAAGTATGAAACAATTGCTTGGCTTGTCATCGAGGTTGTGCATGATGAGAGCATTCTTGTGTGACAAAAATGAAACATGACTAAACTATATGATTTTGTAGGGATGAACTTTCTTTGGCCATGTTATTTTGAGAAGACATGATTGCTTAGTTAGTATGCTTGAAGTATTATCATTTTTATGTCAATATGAACTTTTGTCTTGAATCTTTCGGATCTGAATATTCATATCACAAGTAAGAAGAATTACATTGAAATTATGCCAACTAGCATTCCACATCAAAAATTATCTTTTTTATCATTTACCTACTCGAGGACGAGCAGGAATTAAGCTTGGGGATGCTTGATACGTGTCCAACGTATCTATAATTTTTGATTGCTCCATGCTATATTATCTACTGTTTTAGGCAATATTGGGCTTTATTTTCCACTTTTATATTATTTTTGGGACTAACCTATTAACCGGAGGCCCAGCCCAGATTTGCTGTTTTATGCCTATTTTAGTGTTTCGAGAAAAAGGAATATCAAACGGAGTCAAAACGGAACGAAATCAACTGGAGAAGTTATTTTTGGAAGGAAAGCAACCCAGGGAACTTGGAGTGCACGTCAGGGGAGACACGGGCTGCCCACGAGGGTGGGGGGCGCGCCCCCTTCCTCATGGGGCCCCCGTGGCTCCTCCGACGTACTTCCTGCACCCATATATATATCGTCGTACCCTAAAACTTCCAGAACACACAATAGATCGGGAGTTCCGCCGCCAGAAGCCTCCGTAGCCACCGAAAGCCAATCTAGACCCATTCCGGCACCCTGCCGGAGGGGGCAATCCCTCTCTCGTGGCCATCTTCATCATCCCGGTGCTCTCCATGACGAGGAGGGAGTAGTTCTCCCTCAGGGCTGAGGGTATGTACCAGTAGCTATGTGTTTGATCTCTCTCTCTCTCTCTTGTGTTCTTGAGGTGGTACGATCTTGATGTATCGTGAGCTTTGCTATTATAGTTGGATCTTATGATGTTTTCTCCCCCCTCTACTCTCTTGTAATGTATTGAGTTTCCCCTTTGAGGTTATCTTATCGGATTGAGTCTTTAAAGATTTGAGAACACTTGATGTATGTCTTGCCGTGGATATCTGTGGTGACAATGGGATATCACGTGATTCACTTGATGTATGTTTTGGTGATCAACTTGCGGGTTCCGCCCATGAACCTATGCATAGGGGTTGGCACACGTTTTCGTCGTGATTCTCCGGTAGAACTTTGGGGCACTCTTTGAGGTCCTTTGTGTTGGTTGAATAGATGAATCTGAGATTGTGTGATGCATATCGTATAATCATACCCACGGATACTTGACGTGACATTGGAGTATCTAGGTGACATTAGGGTTTTGGTTGATTTGTATCTTAAGGTGTTATTCTAGTACGAACTCTAGGGCTGTTTGTGACACTTATAGGAATATCCCAACAGATTGATTGGAAAGAATAACTTTGAGGTGGTTTCGTACCCTACCATAATCTCTTCGTTCGTTCTCCGCTATTAGTGACTTTGGAGTGACTCTTTGTTGCATGTTGATGGATAGTTTTATGATCCAATTATGTTAGTATTGTTGAGGGAACTTACACTAGCGAAAGTATGAACCCTAGGCCTTGTTTCCTATCATTGCAATACCGTTTACGCTCACTTTTATCATTAGTTACCTTGCTGTTTTTATAATTTCAGATTACAAATACCTTTATCTACTATCCATATACCACTTGTATCACCATCTCTTCGCCGAACTAGTGCACCTATACAATTTACCATTGTATTGGGTGTGTTGGGGACACAAGAGGCTCTTTGTTATTTGGTTGCAGGGTTGCTTGAGAGAGACCATCTTCATCCTATGCCTCCTACGGATTGATAAACCTTAGGTCATCCACTTGAGGGAAATTTGCTACTGTCCTACTAACCTCTGCACTTGGAGGCCCAACAACGTCTACAAGAAGAAGGTTGTGTAGTAGACATCACTTACTACTTCATTTTATTTCACTATTCTTATCGATTGCACCCGTACACTTTGGTATGCTTTTATTCGTCAGGGGCTTCATTATGCTCCATACTACGGCAACAAAGTCCGAATACTTTTTACAGTACAGTTTGGCACCCTGAATTTTAGCATTATATGCATCGATTCTGAATAATGTCTTTGGTCAATAGTTGGGTTGCCCGGCTCCTATGCTTGCTACCTTACGTTCCGTCCTATTGGCTAGGGTAGTAAAGGGAGAACTACTGCGATTGTGTTTCTGGTTTATCCGAGCAAACACCTCAGTAGAGAAAGCTGAATACTGACTGTCATGATACGACGAGAGCTGGTCAGCTATTCGGAGTTTAAAAATCTTTTGCGATTTTTCCGCATTATGCGACGAATCGGCCTCTACCCGATCATGTGTCTACAACCCCTAGCCTGAATTAAATACTAACTAGGGGCTGCACCTACATTTCTATTGTCAAACTCCTATGGCTAAGTGAGAGTGATAAAGCCACATAGTTTGATTGCCTGGTTTGTTGCGCTAAACACATCCTTCAAGGACCAAACTCTTGGATCAAGAGTGTTTAGATTCCATCCCGAGCACCCCATACTACCTACATGGGGGCTGAAGCCGACGACTGGCCAACTCTCATATTTAACAAAACGGCCGCATAGGAGGTAAAATTTTCAAACAAAAAACATTATATTACATAACGGCTCTATTTCATAATACAGGAAGGGATAACATGAATGACTTCACTCAAAGATAATGTCTTTTGAACACTAGCCCTGTACAATGCGGGATTCCTTCAGGACATGATCAAAATACTGCTCGGGCATGTAGTGCTCCTTGCCCATGGGCGGTCCCTTGGTTGCGAGCTTGACGGCGTCCATCTTCACCCACTGCACCTTGACACAGGCGAAGGCCATCCGTGCACCTTCAATGCAGACCGATCGCTTGATGGCATCAAGACGAGGGCAGGCATTGACCAGCCGCTTCACGAGCCTGAAGTAGCTGCTAGGTATGGCTTTGGAAGGCCATAGACGGATTATTAAATCCTTCATGGCCAGTTCGGCCACCCTATGCAGTTCAGTCAGCTGTTTCAGTTGATCGCTAAAGGGTACCGGATGCTCTGGCGCAAGGTATTGCGACCAGAACATCTTCTCCATTGAGCTCCCCTCTTTGGCTCGGAAGAATTCCGCAATGTTGGCAGCACTGCACGGAAGATCCGCAAATGCCCCTGGAGAACTCCAAATCCGGGTCAATAAGAGGAACCTTTTCTTCACATACTTGCTTTGCATAATAAAGGCCTTAGCCGCCGCAATTTTTCCGGCCTCCTGGATTTCCTGGAGGGTGCTCTGGGCTTCAACCCGGGCATCGTGTGCGCTTTGGTGGGCCTTGGCAAGTTCGGACTCTTGATCCACAATATTGTGCTCCAAGGACTCACACTTCCTAACGATGTCCTGGAGCTCCAGCTGGACCTCACCAACCCTGGCCTCATGTTTTTTGCGAGCGGCTTGTTCCTTTGCCGCTCTCTCCTGGGCTTCGGCCAGCGCCTTCTTGAGGGTCTCCACCTCGGTCGCCGCTCCTACAAAATATCATGGCACTATGGTCAACACAAATCATTCATCCTTTCTGAATCTACACAAGGTCATTGCATACCTTGATGGTCCTCCAGCTATTTTTTCACGCGGGCGAGCTCTTCCTCGGTCCGCTCCACAGTCTGCTTCAGTCCGGAGACCTCAGCAGCATGAGAGGTCATAGCCAACAAAGACGCCTGCTTATTCACATAGACACGTATGGTTAGTCTCCTGCGAAAATTAGTTGATCCTCTGTCCGACTTTTCTTTTCGAACACCGGACAGTGCCTCAGGGGCTACTGTCTATGCTATGACATTCCTTTTGCATAAATTGCGTTTTCATACCTCAAAGCCTGTTAGAAGGCTTGTGCAGGCTTTGGTCAATCTGCTCTTTGCAGACTGAATCCTCTCAACCACCGTACCCATGAGGGTGCGGTGTTCTTCAACAATGGAAGCACTTCGCAGCGCTTCCAGTAGAGTATCCGGTGCCTCTGGATGGACAAAGGTCACTGGACGGTGCACCTCCTTCTTTCGAAGGAGGCTGCTTGCCGGATTCCGGAGCTGTATAGGTCTCCGAAATTGTATTCGGCTGGGGGCCGGATTGGATATGGCCCCCATCGCTAGTCTCCATGGGGATTTGCTCCCCCATGTGTCCGGCCGCCATGGGTTCACCCTCTGGCGCCACCCTGACGGCCTCCCGCGTCTCTCCCTCGCTTGGGGAGGTCCTTTGGGACAGCACCTCGGTGTCATCCATGGCCTTGGGAGAAGTGGCCGCCGGAAGGGACCCGCTGTCCATCACCTTCGGATCTAGCAAATTCCCCGAAGATGAGGATCGTTGGAGGTCGGAATGAGCCGGACTGTAGCGCATAATTCAACATGTTAAAACCATGAAGTAAAGGAGCTGAATATATGTGTGCGTCTTTGAGTACTTACGATTTGGCCAGGGGCATATCCCTGGGGCGCCACTCGGAGCTGCTATCGATGTCCCACGCGGAGTTGTCCGCGGGGGAGACCTTCCCCTTCTTGGACGCCTCTACCTCCAGATGCGTGGAGGCTGCCCTTTTCTTCCTTCCCCCCTCCGGGGGAGAGTTGCTTTCCTCCTCCTCCTCATCGTTCTCGGTGTGGGAGGAGTGGGTTTTGGCATCTTTGGATGTCACGTCCGAAGTGCTCTTATGGCAGAGACCACTCCTGGTCTCCTTGCCCTTCTTCTCCGGTGCTTGGTAGGGCGCCGGAACTAGCATCTTCGTCAGAAGAGGGATTGCTGGGTTTTCGGGCAGCGGAGCTGGACACTGGATCTGCTCCACCTTCTTTGTCCATATCCAAAAAAATAAATGGGGAAGCTTAGGCGTCTTCCTTGAGTATGCAAGTAAAGGATACATCTTGAAATACGAAAAACTTACCGGACTAGCAGGATGGTCCAGGTCGTGCCCGCGGCCCTCGGTCGTCACCAGCCACGTCTCATTGGCCTTAAAGAGCACCTTCCAGATGTCTTCGTGTGTAGTGCTGAAGAACTGTTGCAAGGTCTGGTTCTCGGCCGGATCAAACTCCCACAAATGGTAAGCCCAGCTTTGGCACTGAAGGATCCGTTGAAGAAGCATCACTTGGATCACATTGACAAGCTTGATATTCTTGTCTACCATGCTCCTGGTGCGTGTCTGAAGCGCTGTCAGCTCATCCGACGAAGACTAGTCCAAGTCCTTCTCTAGCCAGGAGGTGAGCCGCATCGGGGCTCCGGACTAGAATTCGGGAGCCACGGCCCAGGTGGCGTCGTGAGGCTCTGTGACGTAGAACCACTGATGTTGCCACCCTTTGATGGTCTCCATGAAGGTACCTTTGGGCCATGAGACATTGGGCATCTTGCTCACCATGGCGCCTCTGCACTCTGCTTGTTGACCGCCCACCACCTTCGGCTTCACATTGAAAATCTTTAGCCACAATCCGAAGTGGGGTGGGATGCGGAGGAAGGCCTCGCAAACGACAATAAATGCCGGGATCTTGAGGAAGGAGTTGGGGGCCAAATCATGGAAATCCAGCCCGTAGTAGAACATGAGTGTGCGGACGAATGGGTGGAGAGGGAATCCCAATCCGCGGACAAAGTGGGGGATGCATACCACCCTCTCATGGGGCTCCGGGGTGGGGATGGTCCGCCCCGTTGCTGGAAGCCGGTGGGCGATTTCCTGGGCTAAGTACCCGGCCTCCCGGAGCTTGGTGATGTCCTTCCCCTTGACGGAGGAAACCATCCACTTGCCTTGCGCTCCAGATCCGGACATGGATGGAGTGCTTTTTTGAGGTGGAAGCTTGGGCGCTGGAGTTCGAGAATGGATGGGCAGAGAGGAAGAGGGCGTGGGTGAAAAGGTGAAATCCTTATCCCTTTATAAAAGCTGCGAATATCAAGCGCCTCCCCACTTGCCTTAAAACTCGCCTATTCCCCAAGGGTCATGCAGAAGGTGTGGTTGGATTACCCACGCCCGTATTGATGAGAATCCCGAAATAAGGGGACACGATCTCTGCTTCAACAAGACGTGCCAATAAAACCGCATCTTGAAACATGGAGCGGGAGGCTAAAAACGGTTCGAAATAATGATCGGGCAGTGACGTGATGTCACACTACAGAAGTTGTCAATGGATTGGACTCATAAAATATTATACTCTGTGTGTGTGTGTGTGTGTGGTACTCGTTTCGCAGAGCTGGACACGTTTTCTGTGTTCAAAGGCTGTTTTGGAGTATTCGAAGGAGGAATCCGCCTTGAAATGCCGAAGACAATCTGCGCGCCAGACATATCATCGTTGAAGCCTGGTTCAGGGGCTACTGAGGGAGTCCTGGATTAAGGGGTCCTCGGACGTCCGGACTATGTAACATGGGCCGGACTAATGGGCTATGAAGATACAAGACAGAAGACTTCCTCTTGTGTCCGGATGGGACTCTCCTTTGCGTGGATGGCAAGCTTGGCGTTCGGATATGTAGATTCCTTCCTTTGTAAACTGACTCTGTACAACCCTAGGCCCCTTCGGTGTCTATATAAACCGAAGGGTTTCATCCGTAGAGGCAATCACAATCATACAGGCTAGACATCTAGGGTTTAGCCATTACGATCTCGTGGTAGATCAACTCTTGTAATCCTCATATTCATCAAGATCATTCAAGCATGAAGTAGGGTATTACCTCCATAAAGAGGGCCCGAACCTGGGTAAACATCGTGTCCCCTGTCTCCTGTTACCATCGACCCTAGACGCACAGTTCGGGACCCCCAACCCGAGATCCGCCGGTTTTGACACCGACAAGGAGCTGATGGCCTTGAATGGGTTGCGACTTGCGAGTTAGTCGGACGGAGAGAACATTGTTAGGGAACGTAGCATGCAATTTATAAAATTTCCTACGATCACGCAAGATCTATCTAGGAGACGCATAGCAACGAGAAGGTAGAGTGTGTCCATGTACCGTCGTAGACCGAAAGCAGAAGCATTAGGTTGACGCGGTTGATGTAGTCGAACGTCTTCACGATCCAACCGGTCAAGTACCGAAAATACGGCACCTCCGAGTTCAGTACACGTTAAGCTTGATTACGTCCCTTGAACTCTTGATCCAGTAGAGGGTCGAGGGAGAGTTCCGTCAGCACAACGGCGTGGTGACGGTGATGATGATGTGATCCGCGCAGGGCTTCGCCTAAGCACTACAACGCTATGACCAGAGGAGTAAACAGTGGAGGCGGGCACCGCACACGGCTAAGAGAACAATTGACGTGCTATTGGGTGCCCCCTGCCCCCGTATATAAAGGAGGGGAGGAGGAGGCCGGCCACCAAGGGGGGGAGTCCTACTAGGACTCCACTCCTAGTAGTATCCGCCACTCCTTTTTCCTTTCTTACTGGAGGGGAAAAGGAAGGAGAGGGAGAGGGGGAGGGAAAGGGGGGCACTGCCCCCTCCCCTAGTCCAATTCAGACTCCATGGGGGGGGGCGGCCACCCCTTGTGGGCTCTTCTCTCCCTTTACTAAGGCCCATGTAGGCCCAATACTTCCCCGGGGGTTCCAGTAACTCCTCGGTACTCCGATAAAAAATACCCGAACCACTCGAAACCATTCTGATGCCCGAATACTACTTTCCAATCTATGAATCTTTACCTCTCGACCATTTCGAGACTCCTCGTCATGTCCGTGATCTCATCTCGGACTCCGAACAAACTTCGGTCACCAAAACACATAACTCATAATACAACTCGTCATCGAACGTTAAGCGTGCGGACCCTACGGGTTCGAGAACTATGTAGACATAACCGAGACACATCTCCGGTCAATAACCAACAACGGAACCCTGATGCTCATATTGGTTCCTACATACTCTACGAAGATCATTATCGGTCAAATCGCAATAACAACATACGTTATTCCCTTTGTCATCGGTATGTTATCTGCCCGAGATTCGATCATCGGTATCATCATACCTAGTTCAATCTCGTTACCCGCAAGTCTCTTTACTCGTTCCGTAACGCATCATCTCGTAACTAACTCATTAGTCACATTGCTTGCAAGGCTTATAGTGATGTACATTACCGAGAGGGCCCAGAGATACCTCTCCGATACTCGAAGTGACAAATCCTAATCTTGATCTATGCCAACCGAAAACACCTTCGGAGACACCTGTAGAGCATATTTATAATCACCCAGTTACGTTGTGATGTTTGATAGCACACAAGGTGTTCCTCCGGTATTCGGGATTTGCATAATCTAATAGTTAGATAATATCTATAAGTCATGAAGAAAGCAATAGCAATAAAACTTAACGATCATTATGCTAAGCTAACGGATGGATCTTGTCCATCACATCATTCTCTAATGATGTGATCCTGTTCATCAAATGACAACACATGTCTATGGTTAGGAAACTTAACCATCTTTGATTAATGAGCTAGTCAAGTAGAGGCATACTGGGAAACTACATTTTGTCTATGTATTCACACATGTACTAAGTTTCCGGTTAATACAATTCTAGCATGAATAATAAACATTTATCATGATATAAGGAAATATAAATAACAACTTTATTGTTGCCTCTAGGGCATATTTCCTTCAGTCTCCCACTTGCACTAGAGTCAATAATCAAGATTACATAGTAATGATTCTAACACCCATGGAGACTTGGTGCTATCATGTTTTGCTTGTGAAAGAGGCTTGGTCAATGGGTCTGCAACATTCAGATCCGTATGTATCTTGCAAATCTCTATGTATCCCGCCTTGACTTGATCATGGATGGAGTTGAAGCGTCTCTTGATGTGTTTGGTTCTCTTGTGAAATCTAGATTCCTTCGCGAAGGCAATTGCTCCAGTATTGTGACAGAAGATTTTCATTGGACCCGATGCACTAGGTATTACACCTAGATCGGATATGAACTCCTTCATCCAGACTCCTTCATTTGCTGCTTCCGAAGCAGCTATGTACTCCGCTTCACACGTAGATCCCACCACGGCGCTCTTCTTGGAACTGCACCAACTGACAGCTCCACCATTAAATATAAATACGTATCCAGTTTGCGACTTAGAGTCATCCGGATCAGTGTCAAAGCTTGCATCGACGTAACCACTTACGACAATCTCTTTTTCACCTCCATAAACGAGAAACATATCCTTAGTCCTTTTCAGGTATTTCAGGATCTTCTTGACCGCTGTCCAGTGATCCACTCCTGGATTACTTTGGTACCTCCCTGCTAAACTTATAGCAAGGCACACATCAGGTTTGGTACACAACATTGCATACATGATAGAACCTATGGCTGAGGCATAGGGAATGACTTTCATTTTTTCCCTGTCTTCTACAGTGGTCGGGCATTGAGTCTGAATCAACTTCGCACCTTGTAACACAGGAAAGAACCCTTTCTTTAACTGATCCATTTTGAACTTCTTGAAAACTTTATCTAGGTATGTGCTTTGTGAAAGTCCAATTAAGTGTCTTGATCTATCTCTATAGATCTTTATGCCCAATATATAAGCAGCTTCACCGAGGTATTTCATTGGAAAATTCTTATTGAAGTATCCTTCTATGCTATCCAGAAATTTTGTATTATTTCCAATCAACAATATGTCATCCACATATAATATTAGAAATGCTACATAGCTCCCACTCACTTTCTTGTAAATACATGCTTCTCCAAAAGTATGTATAAAACCATATGCTTTGATCACACTATCAAAGCATATATTCCAACTCCGAGAGGCTCGCACCAGTCCATAAATGGATCGCTGGAGCTTGCACACTTTGTTAGCACCTTTAGGATCGACAAAACCTTATGGTTGCATCATATACAACTCTTCTTTAAGAAATCCATTAAGAAATACAGTTTTAACATCCATTTGCCAAATTTCATAATCATAAACTTCGGCAATTGCTAACATGATTTGAACAGACTTAAGCATCACTACGGGTGAGAAGGTCTCATTGAAGTCAACTCCTTGAACTTGTCAAAAACCTTTTGCAACAAGTCGAGCTTTGTAGACAGTAACATTACCGCCAGCGTCAGTCTTCTTCTTGAAGATCCATTTATTCTCTATGGCTTACCGATCATCGGGCAAGTCAACCAAAGTCCACACTTTGTTCTCATACATGGATCCCATCTCAGATTTCCTGGCCTCAAGCCATTTCGCGGAATCTGGGATCATCCTCGCTTCCTCATAGTTCATAGGTTCATCATGGTCTAGTAACAGGACTTCCAAAATATGATTACCATACCACTCTGGTACGGACCGTACTCTGGTTGACCTACAAGGTTTGGTAGTAACTTGATCTGAAGTTTCATGATCATCATCATTAGCTTCCTCACTAATTGGTGTAGCAATCACTGGATCTGATTTCTGTGATGAACCACTTTCCAATTCGGGAGAAGGTACAATCACCTCATCAAGTTCTACTTTCCTCCCACACACTTCTTTCAAGAGAAACTCCTTCTCTAGAAAGGATCCATTCTTAGCAACGAATATCTTGCCTTCGGATCTCTGATAGAAGGTGTACCCAACAGTTTCATTTGGGTATCCTATGAAGACACATTTCTCCGATTTGGGTTTGAGCTTATCAGGTTGAAGCTTTTTCACATAAGCATCGCAACCCCAAACTTTAAGAAACGACACCTTAAGTTTCTTGCCAAACCACAGTTCATATGGTGTCGTCTCAACGGATTTAGATGGTGCCCTATTTAACGTGAATGCAACCGTCTCTAAAGCACAACTCCAAAACAATAGTAGTAAATCGGTAAGAGACATCATAGATCGCACCATCTAATAAAGTAGGGTTACGACGTTCGGACACACCATTACACTGTGGTCTTCCAGGTGGCATGAGTTGTGAAACTATTCCACATTGTTTCAAATGAAGACCAAACTCATAACTCAAATATTCACCTCCATGATCAGATCATAGAAACTTTATTTACTTGTTACGATGATTTTCCACTTCAATCCGAAATTCTTTGAACTTTTCAAATGTTTCAGACTTATGTTTCATTAAGTAGATATACCCATATATGCTCAAATCATCTGTGAAGGTCGGAAAATAACGATACCCACCGTGAGCCTGAACACTCATCGGTCCGCATGCATCAGTATGTATTATTTCCAATAAGTCAGTGGCTCGCTCCATTGTTCCGGAGAATGGAGTCTTAGTCATCTTGCCCATGAGGCATGGTTCGCAAGCATCAAGTGATTCATAATCAAGTGATTCTAAAAGCCCATCAACATGGAGTTTCTTCATATGCTTTACACCAATATGACCTAAATGGCAGTGCCACAAATAAGTTGCACTATAATTATTAACTTTGCATCTTTTGGCTTCAATATTATGAATGTGTAGCACTACGATCGAGATTCAACAAAATTAGACCACTCACCAAGGGTGCATGACCATAAAACATATTACTCCTATAAATAGAACAACCATTATTCTCTGATTTAAATGAATAACCGTCTCGCATCAAACAAGATCCAGATATAACGTTCATGCTCAACGCGGGCACCAAATAACAATTACTCAGGTTTAAAACTAATCCCGGAGGTAGATGTAGAGGTAGCATGCCAACGACGATCACATCGACCTTGGAACCATTTCCGACGTGCATCATCACCTTGTCCTTAGCCAATCTTCGTTGAATCCATAGCCCCTGTTTCGAGTTGCAAATATGAGCAATAGAACCAGTATCAAATACCCAGGCGCTAGTACGAGCATTAGTAAGGTACACATCAATAACATGTATATCAAATATACCTTTCAGTTTGCCATCCTTCTTATCCGCAAATACGTGGGCAGTTTCGCTTCCAGTGACCAGTCCCTTTGCAGTAGAAGCACCCAGTTTCAGGCTTAGGTCTAGACTTGGGCTTCTTCCCGGGAGTAGCAACTTGCTTGCTATTCTTCTTGAAGTTCCCTTCTTCCCTTTGCCCTTTTGCTTGAAACTAGTGGTCTTGTTAACCATCAACACTTGATTCTCCTTCTTGATTTCTACATTCACAGCCTTAAGCATCGTGAAGAGCTCGAGAATTGTCTTTTTCATCCCTGGCATATTATAGTTCATCACGAAGCCTTTATAGCTTGGCGGCAGAGATTGAAGAACTCTACCAATGACACTATCATCGGGAAGATTAACTCCCAGCTGAGTCAAGTGGTTATGGTACCCAGACATTGTGAGTATGTGTTCACTGACAGAACTATTTTCCTCCATCTTGCAGCTATAGAACTTGTTGGAGACTTCATATCTCTCAACTCGGGCATTTGCTTGTAATATTAACTTCAACTCCTGGAACATCTCATATGCTCCACGACGTTCAAAACGTCTTTGAAGTCCCGATTCTAAGCCGTAAAGCATGGCACACTGAACTATCAAGTAGTCATTAGCTTTAGTCTGCCAGACGTTCATAACATACGGAGTTGCTCCTACAGCGGGTGTTGCACCTAGCGGTGCTTCCAGGATGTAATTATTCTATGCAACAATGAGGATAATCCTCAAGTTACGGACCCAGTCCGTGTAGTTTCTACCATCATCTTTCAACTTAGCTTTCTCTAGGAACACATTAAAATTCAAGGGAACGGTAGCACGAGCCATTGATCTACAACAACATAGATATGCTAAACCATCAGGACTAAGTTCATGATAAATTTAGGTTCAATTAATTATATTACTTAAGAACTGTTGGGGAACGTAGCAGAAATTTAAAATTTTCTATGCATCACCAAGATCAATCTATGGAGTAATCTAGCAACGAGGGGAAGGAGAGTGCATCTACATACCCTTGTAGATCGCTAAGCGGAAGCGTTCAAGTGAATGGGGTTGATGGAGTCGTACTCGTCGTGATCCAAATCACCAATGATCCTAGTGCCGAACGGACGGCACCTCCGCGTTCAACACACGTACGGAGCGAGGACGTCTCCCGCGCCTTGATCCAGCAAGGAGGAGGGAGAGGTTGAGGAAGAGGGCTCCAACAGCAGCACGCCGGCGTGGTGGTGGTGAAGCTGCAGTACTCCGGCAGGGCTTCGCCAAGCTCTTACGGAGGAGGAGAGGTGTTGGGGAGGGGAGGGGCTGCGCCTTGGATGTTCTTTGCAGCCCTCCCCTTGCCCCTCTATTTATAGGGGAAGGAGGAAGGGGGCCGGCCCCCTCTAGATGAGATCTAGAGGGGGGGGGGCGGCCAAGGGGAGGGGGCTTGCCCCCCAAGCAAGGGGGCGCCCCCTTTAGGGTTTCCCCCCAAACCCTAGGTGCATGGGCCCAAGGGGGGATGCGGCCAGCCCATGTAGGGCTGGTTCCCTTTCCTATACAGCCCATTAGGCCCTCTGAGAGAGGTGGCCCCTCCCGGTGGACCCCCGGAACCCCTCCGGTGGCCCCGGTACAATACCGATATGCCCCCGAACCTTTCCGGTGACCGTATGACAACTTACTACATATAAATCTTCACCTCCGGACCATTCCGGAACTCCTCGTGACATCCGGGATCTCATCCGGGACTCCAAACAACATTCGGTAATCACATACAAGTCTTCCTAACAACCCTAGCGTCACCGAACCTTAATTGTGTAGACCCTACGGGTTCGGGAGACATGCAGACATGACCGAGACGACTCTCCGGTCAATAACCAACAGCGGGATCTGGATACCCATGTTGGCTCCCACATGCTCCACGATGATCTCATCGGATGAACCACGATGTCTAGGATTTAATCAATCCCGTATACAATTCCCTTTGTCTAGCGGTACGATACTTGCCCAAGATTCGATCGTCGGTATCCCGATACCTTGTTCAATCTCTTTACTGGCAAGTCTCTTTACTCGTCCCATAACACATCATCTCGTGAACAACTCCTTGGTCACATTGTGCACATTATGATGATGTCCTACCGAGTGGGCCCAGAGATACCTCTCCGTTTACACGGAGTGACATATCCCAGTCTCGATTCGTGCCAACCCAATAGACACTTTCGGAGATACCTGTAGTGTACCTTTGTAGCCACCCAGTTACGTTGTGACGTTTGGCACACCCAAAGGACTCCTACGGTATACGAGAGTTGCACAATCTCATGGTCTAAGGAAATGATACTTGACATTAGAAAAGCTTTAGCAAACGAATTACATGATCTTGTGATAGGCTTAGGATTGGGTCTTGTCCATCACATCATTCTCCTAATGATGTGATCCCGTTATCAATGACATCCAATGTCCATGGTCAGGAAACCGTAACCATCTATTGATCAACGAGCTAGTCAACTAGAGGCTTACTAGGGACATGGTGTTGTCTATGTACCCACACATGTATCTGAGTTTCCTATCAATACAATTCTACCATGAATAATAAACGATTATCATGAATAGTGAAATATAATAATAATAACTAATTTATTATTACCTCTAGGGCATATTTCCAACAGTCTCCCACTTGCACTAGAGTCAATAATCTAGTTCACTTCGCCATGTGATTAACACTCACAGGTCACATCGCCATGTGACCAACATCCAAGAGTCCACTAGAATCAATGATCTAGTTCACATCACTATGTGATAAATACTCAAAGAGTTCTGGGTTTGATCATGTTATGCTTGTGAGAGAGGTTGTAGTCAATGGGTCTTGCCATATTCAGATCCCTATGTATTTTGCAAAACTTTATGTCATATCGTAGATGCTGCTACCACATTCCACTTGGAGCTATTCTAAATTATTGCTCCATTATACGTATCCGGTATCTCCACTCAGAGCTATCCGGATAGGTGTTAAGCTTGCATCGACGTAACTCTTTATGTCGAACTCTTTATCACCTCCATAACCGAGAAACGTTTCCTTATTCCTCTAAGGATAATTTTGACTGCTATCTGGTGATCCAGTCCTAGATCACCTTTGTACCCTCTTGCCAGACATGTGGCAAGGCACACATCAGGTGTGGTACTCAGCATGGCATACCGTATAGGGCCTATGACAAGAGCATAGGGGACGACCTTCGTCCTTCCTCTTTCTTCTGCCGTGGTCAATCTTTGAGTCTTACTCAACTTCACACCTTACAACTCAGGTAAGAACCCCTTCTTTGACTGATCTATTTTGAACTCCTTCAAAAACATGTCAAGGTGTGCGTTCTTTGAAAGTATCATCAGGCGTCTTGATCTATCTCTATAGATCTTGATGCCCAGTATGTAAGCAGCTTTATCCAGGTCTTCCTTTGAAAAAATACTCTTCAAACAACCATTTATGCTTTCCAAAAATTCTACATTATTTCGGATCAACAATATGTCATCCACATATACTTATCAGAAATGTTGTAGTGCTCCCACTCACTTTCTTGTAAATACAAGTTTCTAGCAAACATTGTATAAACCTAAAAGCTTTGATCACTCCATCAAAGCATATATTCCGATTCCGAGATGCTTGCTCTAGTCCATAGAAGGATCGCTGGAGCCCGCATACCTTTTAGCATCCTTAGGATCGACAAAACCTTTTATTGTATCACATACAACTTTTTCTTACGAAAACTGGTAAGAAAACTTGCTTTGACATCCATCTGTTAGGTTTCATAATCAAAAAATACAGCTAATGCTAACATGATTTCGACGGACTTAAGCACCGCTGCGGGTGAGAAATTCTCATCGTAGTCAACTCCTTGAACTTGTGAAAAGACTCTTTCCCACAAGTCGAGCTTCATAGACGGTAACATTACCGCCCACGTCCGTCTTCTTCTTAAAGATCCATTTATCTCAATGGCTTGCCGATCATCGGGCAAGTCCACCAAAGTCCATACTTTGTTCTGATACATGGATCCTATTTCGGATTTCGTGGCTTCTAACCATTTTTCGGAATACAGGCCCACCATCGCTTCTCCATAGCTCGTAGGTTCATTGTTGTCTAACAACATGATATCTAAGACAGGATTACCGTACCACTTAGGAGTAGTACATATCCTTGTCGACCTACGAGGTTCGATAGCAACTTGATCCGAAGCTTCATGATCACTATCATTAACTTCCTATTCAACAGACGTAGGTGCCACAGAAAACATCTTTCTGTGTCGCATCATTCTCTGGCTAAAATAAAGGTTTGACAACCTCATCAAGTTCTATATTCCTCCCACTCAATTCTTTCGAGAGAAACTCCTTCTCGAGAAAGGACCCGTTCTTAGAGACAAACAATTTTCCCTCGGATCTGAGATAGTAGGTATACCCAATTGTCACCTTTGGGTATCCTATGAAGATGTGTTTGTCCGCTTTGGGTTCGAGCTTCTCTGGCTGAAGCCTTAAGCATCACAGCCCCAAACATTAAGAAACGACAACTTTGGTTTCTTGCCAAACCAATGTTCATACGATGTCATCTCAACGGACTTAGATGGTGTCCTATCTAAAGTGAATGCAGCTGTCTCTAATGCATAACCTCAAAATGAAAACGGTAGATCGGTAAGAGACATCATAGATCGCACCATATCTCATAAGGTTTGATTACGACGTCCGGACACACCATTACCTTGTGGTGTTCCAGGTGGCTTCAACTGTGAAACAATTCCACAATGTCATAAGTGATTGCCAAACTCATAACTCAAAAAATCCCGTTTTGATCAGATCGTAGGAACATGATCTTATTGTTATGATGATTCTTAACTTCACTTTGAAATCGCTTGAACTTTTCAAACGTTTCAGACTTGTGCTTCATTAAGTAGATATACCTATATCTACCCAAATCGTCAGTGAAGATGAGAAAATAGCGATATCCACCGCACGCTTCAATTCTCATTGGATCACACGCATCAGCATGCATGATTTCCAACAAGTCACTTGCCCATTTCATTGTACCTGAAAACGAGGTCTTAGTCATCCTGCCCATGAGGCATGGCTCGCATGTGTCGAGTGATTCAAAATCAAGTGACTCCAAACATCCATCGACATGGAGTTTCTTCATGCATCTTACGCCAATATGACCTAAGCGGCAGTGCCACGAGAAAGTGGTACTATCATTATTAACTCTACATCTTTTGGCGTGAACATGTGTATTACCACGACTGAGATTCAATGAACCATTCACATAGGGTGCATGACCATGAAAGGTATCATTCATGTAAACAGAATAACCATTATTCTCTAACTTAAATGAATGACCGTATTGCAATGAACATGATCTAATCATATTCATGCTCAACGTAGACACCTGACAAAATTTATCTAGGTTCAATACTAATCCCGAAGGCAGATGGAGCGTGCGATGGTGATCTCATCAACTTTGGAAACACTTCCAACACACATCGTCACCTCGCCCTCAGCCAGTCTCCGTTTAGTCCGTAGCTTTTGCTTCAAGTCACCAATAATAGTAACTAAACCGGTATCCAATACCCAGGTGCTACCAGGAGTACTGGTGAGGTACACATTAATAAAACGTATAAATTTTGTTGAAGTTGCCAGCCTTCTTATCTACCATGCATTTGGGGTAATTCCGCTACCAGTGACCGTTCCCTTTACAATAGAAGCACTTAGTATCGGGTTTGGGTTCAACCTTGGGTTCCTTCACTGGAGCGGCAACTGGTTTGCCATCCATGAAGTTTCCCTTCTAGCCCTTGCCCTTCTTGAAACCAGTGGTTTTGTTAAACCATCAACACTTGATGCTCCTTCTTGATTTCTACCTTTTGCGGTCTCAAGCACTGCGAACAGCTCCGGGATCAACTCCATCCCTTGCATGTCATAGTTCATCATGAAGATCTAGTAGCTTAGTGATAGTGGCTAGAGAACTCTATCAATCACTATCTTATCTAGAAGTTTAACTCCCACTTGATTTAAGTGATTGTAGCACCCAGACATTCTGAGCACATGCTCACTAGCTGAGCTATTCTCCTCCATCTTGTTGGCAAAAGAACTTGTCAGAGGTATCACACCTCTCAACACGGGCATGAGCCTGAAATTCCAATTTCAGCTCTTGGAACATCTCATATGTCTCATGCCGTTCAAAACGTCATTGGAATCCTGATTCTAAGCCATAAAGTATGGTGCACTAAAGTATCAAGTAGTCATCAGGACGTGTCTGTTAGGTGTTCATAACATCCACAGACGACGTTGTAGGGGTTTGCACATCAAGCGGTGCATCAAAGACGTAAGCCTTCTGTGTAGCAGTGAGGACACTCCTCGGACTACGGACCTAGTCCGCATCATTGCTTACAATATCTTTCAACTTAATATTTCTCTAGGAACGTATTGAAACAGGGAGCTACAACGTGAGCTATTTATCTAGAACATATTTGCGAAGACAATTTAGACTATGTTCATGATAATTGAGTTCATCTAATCAAATTATTCAATGAACTCCCACTCAGATAGACATCCCTCGAGTCATCTAAGTATAACATGATCCGAGTTAACTAGGCCGTGTCCGATCATCACGTGAGACGGACTAGACAGCATCGGTGAACATCTTCATGTTGATCGTATCTTCTATACGACTCATGCTCGACCTTTCGGTCTTCTGTGTTCCGAGGCCATGTCTGTACATGCTAGGCTCGTCAAGTCAACCTAAGTGTATTGCGTGTGTAAATCTGGCTTACACCCGTTGTATTCGAACGTTAGAATCTATCACACCCAATCATCACGTGGTGCTTCGAAACAACGAACCTTCGCAACGGTGCACAATTAGGGGGAACACTTTCTTGAAATTATTACGAGGGATCATCTTATTTAAGCTATCGTCGTTCTAAGAAAATAAGATGCAAAACATGATAAACATCACATGCAATCAAATAGTGACATGATATGGCCAATATCATTTGCTCCTTTTGATCTCCATCTTCGGGGCTCCATGATCATCATTGTCACCGGCATGACACCATGATCTCCATCATCATGATCTCCATCATCATGTCTTCTTGAAGTTGTCTCGTCATCTATTACTTCTACTACTATGGCAAACGCTTTAGCAATAAAGTAGAGTAATTACATGACGTTTATGTTGACACGCAGGTCATAAATAAATAAAGATAACTCCTATGGCTCCTGCCGGTTGTCATACTCATCAACATGCAAGTCGTGATTCCTATTACAAGAAAATGATCATCTCATACATCACATATATCATTCATCACATCGTTTGGCCATATCACATCACAAAACACTTGCTGCAAAAACAAGTTAGACGTCCTCTAATTGTTGTTGCAAGTTTTTTTACATGGCTGCTATAGGTTTCTAGCAAGAACGTTTCTTACCTACGCCAAAACCACAACGTGAATTGCCAATTTCTATTTACCCTTCATAAGGACCCTGTTCATCGAATCCGATCCGACTAAACTGGGAGAGACAGACACCCGCCAGCCACCTTATGCAACTAGTGCATGTCAGTCGGTGGAACCGGTCTCACGTAAGCGTACGTGTAAGGTTGGTCCGGGCCGCTTCATCCCACAATGCCGCCGAATCAAGATAAGACTAGTGACGGCAAGATAATTGACAATATCGACGCCCACAACTGCTTTGTGTTCTACTCGTGCATAGTAACTACGCATAGACCTAGCTCATGATGCCACTGTTGGGGAACATAGCAGAAATTTAAAATTTTCTATGCATCACCAAGATCAATCTATGGAGTAATCTAGCAACGAGGGGAAGGAGAGTGCATCTACATACCCTTGTAGATCGCTAAGCGGAAGCGTTCAAGTGAACGGGGTTGATGGAGTCGTACTCGTCGTGATCCAAATCACCAATGATCCTAGTGCCGAACGGACGGTACCTCCGCGTTCAACACACGTACGGAGCGAGGACATCTCCCGCGCCTTGATCCAGCAAGGATGAGGGAGAGGTTGAGGAAGAGGGCTCCAACAGCAGCACGACGACGTGGTGGTGGTGAAGCTGCAGTACTCCGGCAGGGCTTCGCCAAGCTCTTACGGAGGAGGAGAGGTGTTGGGGAGGGGAGGGGCTGCGCCTTGGATGTTCTTTGGAGCCCTCCCCTTGCCCCTCTATTTATAGGGGAAGGAGGAAGGGGGCTGGCCCCCTCTAGATGAGATCTAGAGGGGGGGGCGGCCAAGGGGAGGGGGCTTGCCCCCCAAGCAAGGGGGGCGCCCCCTTTAGGGTTTCCCCCCAAACCCTAGGCACATGGGCCCAAGGGGGGGATGTGGCCAGCCCATGTAGGGCTGGTTCCATTTCCTCTACAGCCCATTAGGCCCTCCGAGAGAGGTGGCCCCTCCCGGTGGACCCCCGGAACCCCTCCGGTGGCCCCGGTACAATACCGATATGCCCCCGAACCTTTCCGGTGACCGTATGACAACTTCTTACATATAAATCTTCACCTCCGGACCATTCCGGAACTCCTCGTGACGTCCGGGATCTCATCCGGGACTCTGAACAACATTCGGTAATCACATACAAGTCTTCCTAACAACCCTAGCGTCACCGAACCTTAAGTGTGTAGACCCTACGGGTTCGGGAGACATGCAGACATGACCGAGACGACTCTCTGGTTAATAACCAACAGCGGGATCTGGATACCCATGTTGGCTCCCACATGCTCCGTGATGATCTCATCAGATGAACCACGATGTCAAGGATTTAATCAATCCCGTATACAATTCCCTTTGTCTAGCGGTACGATACTTGCCCGAGATTCGATCGTCGGCATCCCGATACCTTGTTCAATCTCATTACCGACAAGTCTCTTTACTCGTTCCATCACACATCATCCCATGATCAACTCCTTGGTCACATTGTGCACATTATGATGATGTCCTACCGAGTGGGCCCAGAGATACCTCTCCGTTTACACGGAGTGACAAATCCCAGTCTCGATTCGTGCCAACCCAACAGACACTTTCGGAGATACCTGTAGTGTACCGTTATAGCCACCCAATTACGTTGTGACGTTTGGCACACCCAAAGCACTCCTACGGTATCCGGGAGTTGCACAATCTCATGGTCTAAGGAAATGATACTTGACATTAGAAAAGCTTTAGCAAACGAACTACATGATCTTGTGATAGGCTTAGGATTGGGTCTTGTCCATCACATCATTCTCCTAATGATGTGATCCCGTTATCAACGACATCCAATGTCCATGGTCAGGAAACCGTAACCATCTATTGATCAACGAGCTAGTCAACTAGAGGCTTACTAGGGACATGGTGTTGTCTATGTATCCACACATGTATCTGAGTTTCCTATCAATACAATTCTAGCATGGATAATAACGATTATCATGAACAATGAAATATAATAATAATAACTAATTTATTATTGCCTCTAGGGCATATTTCCAACAAGAACTCCCACTTAGATAGACATCCCTCTAGTCATATAAATGATCACGTGATCCATATCAACTAAACCATGTCCGATCATCACGTGAGATGGTGTAGTTTTCAATGGTGAACATCTCTATGTTGATCATATCTACTATATGATTCACGTTCGACCTTTCGGTCTGAGTGTTCCGAGGCCATATCTGCATATGCTAGGCTCGTCAAGTTTAACCCGAGTATTCTGCACGTGCAAAACTGGCTCGCACCTGTTGTATGTGAACGTAGAGCTTATCACTCCTGATCATCACGTGGTGTCTCGGCACGACGAACTGTAACAACCGTGTATACTCAGGGAGAACACTTATACCTTCAAATTTAGTGAGGGATTGACATGTCTCCAACGTATCTACTTTTTGTCATGCTTTTCCTCTTATTTTGGACTCTAATTTTCATGATTTGAATGAAACTAACCCCGGACTGACGCTGTTTTCAGCAGAACTACCATGCTGTTGTTTTTGTGTAGAAATAGAAGTTCTCGGAATGGAACGAAACTTTTGAGGATTTTTTATATCAATAAATAGAATTTCTTGAGCCAAGACATGCCGGAGAGGGGCACCTGGGTGGGCACAACCCACCAGGGCGCGCCCCCTCTCCTGGTGCGCCCAGGTGGGTTGTACCCACCTGGTGGCCCCGATAACGACCCCCCTTATACTATAAAGTCACATATTTCCAGAAAAAAATCAGGGAGAAAGAATTATCACGATCCACGAGACGGAGCCGCCGCCAATCCATGTTCTTCCTCGGGAGGGCAGATCTGGATTCTGTTTGGGCCTCTGCAGAGGGGGATCTTCGATCTTCGTCATCACCAACCTATCTCCATCACCAATTCCATGATGCTAACCACCGGGAGTGAGTAATTCCTTTATAGGCTCGATGGTTGGTGAGGATTTGGATGAGATTCATCATGTAATCAAGTTATTTTTGTTAGGGCTTGATCCCTAGTATCCACTATGTTCTTAGATTAATGTTGCTATGACTTTGCCTTGCTCAATGCTTGTCACTTTGGGCCCGGGTGCCATGATTTCATATCTGAACCGTTTATGAATTCATCATTATATCCATGTTTTAGATCCGACCTTACAAGTTATAGTCACCTACTACAGTTATGATTCGGCAACCCCGGAGTGACAACAACCGGGCCGACTCCCAGTGATGACCGTAGTTTGAGGAGTTCATGTATTCACTATGTGTTAATGCTTTGTTCCGTTTCTCTATTAAAAGGAGGCCTTAATATCCCTTAGTTTCCAATAGGACCCCACTGCCATGGGAGGGTAGGACAAAAGATGTCATGCAAGTTCTTTTCCATAAGCACGTATGACTATTTACGGAATACATGCCTATATTATATCGATGAACTGGAGCTAGTCCCATATCACCCTAGGTTATAACTGTCACATGATGAATATTATCCAACAATTCACTGATCCAATGCCTACGAATTTATCCTTATTGATTTTGCTGCGTTACTACTGCTATCATCACTATTACACTCACTACAAATTACTGCTATCACTGTTACTGTTACTGTTGCTGCTGTCACTACTATCAAAGCTATCACATTATTGTGCTACTAATCATATTGCTGCAGATAATTAATCTCCAGGTGTGGTTGAATTGACAACTCAGCTGCTAATACCTTCAAATATTCTTTGGCTCCCCTTGTGTCAAATCTATAAATTTGGGATAAACACTTTACCCTCGAAAACTATTGAGACCCCCTATACTTGTGGGTTATCAAGACCTTTTTCTGGCGCCGTTGCCGGGGAGCATAGCTATATTTGTTTAGTCACTTGGGATTATTATCATATTATCACTATGACGAATCTGAAGGATGCTAAGACTAAGATATTTCCCTCAAAGACGAGGGGAGGTAAGGAGCTGCCATCCAGTTCTGCTTTAGATTCACCTTCTGTTTATAAGTAAACTTGCAACACCACCACATGCTATTAATTCTGATATGTCGCAAGTTATTTATGATGTTACTTCTACTATGAATGATGCTTATGATGATGCTAGTACCTTGCTTGATAATGATGATGTGCCACTTGGTGAATTTCTTGATAAACAAATTGCTAGAGTTATAGAACTTGATGTTGTTGAATCTGATGATGATCTTGAAACTGAAACTCCTGAAACACCTGCTGGAACTAGCCTTCCTAGATGTGAATTGCCTAAGGTACCGGAAGGTTATGTTATGAGTGAAGAAGCAACTAGAGATATTCTTGCTTGCAATGATAGAGATGATCTAGAGAAATTACTATGCAAGTATAAAAAAAAAATCTTTGAATGCTAGAATGAAATGTGATCCTAAGTTTGGTACTTCACCTATCTGTATTGCTGATAAGGATTATGAATTCTCTGTCGACCTAGAGTTAATCACTTTGGTTGAATCCGATCCTTTCCATGGTTATGAAACTGAAACTGTTGTGGCACATCTTACTAAGTTGAATGATATAGCCACCCTTTTTACTCATGACGAGAAAACTCGTTATTACTTTATTTTCAATTATTTCCTTTCTCATTAAAGGGTGATGTTAAATCTTGGTACAACACTCTTGCACCTGGTTGTGTGCGTAGTCCCCAGGATATGGTTTATTACTTCTCTGAAAAATATTTTCCTGCTCATAAGAAACAAGTTGCCTTACAAGAAATATTTAACTTTGTACAAACTAAAGAAGAGAGTCTCCCACAACCTTGGGGGAGGCTTTGCCCGTTGCTTAATGCTTTGCCCGATCATCCTCTTTAGAAAAATGAAATACTTGATATCTTTTATAATGGACTAACCAATGCTTCTAGGGACTTCCTAGATAGTTGTGCTGGTTGTGTTTTCAGGGAACGAACTATTGCTCAAGCTGAAGAATTATTTAATAACATATTGAAAAATTATGATGATTGGACTATTCCTGAACCACTGCCTAAACCCACTCCGAAGAAGAGGGGTATATTATATCTCAGTCCCAAAGATATGTAAGAGGCAAAGAAATCTATGAAGGAAAAAGGTATTAAAGCTGAGGATGTTAAAAATTTACCTCCTATTGAAGAAATATGTGGGCTTAATACACCACCAATGCCTAAGGTGGTAGAAGTAAATTATTTTATGAAGTTTAATGAAAATGATAATCCTCACAATATGCATCCTAGTCAATGCCTTTATGAGTTTGAAAACTATTTTAGAAAACAAGATCACTTCAATGCAAATGTTATGAAACAATTGAAATATAACTCTGATATGATTGCTTACGTGAGTGACTTGTTATTTAGAATCTCAAATAATGTTAGAGGTGTAGGAAAACATGCTTATATGGTTCAAACTCAGTTAGAACAAGTTGCTAAATCACAAAGAGAATTACTTGATGAAATGAATCATAATATGCATGACTTTGTTGTTAGAGTTGCAACTAGAGGAGGTAAAATGACTCAAGAACCACTTTATCCTAAGGGACACCCAAAAAGAATAGAACAAGACTCACAAAGAAATAACACTAGTGCACCTAGTCCTTCTAGAAAGAAGAAGAAGAAAAATGGTAGGACTTTGCATACTTCTAATGAACCTGGAATAGAAAAATCTCCTGACAATGAAAATGAAACTTCTATCTCTGATGCTGAAACCCAATCTGATCACCTAGTAATAATCAAAATCTAATTATGAGGTTCATGAAGACTCTCAACCAACAAATTTTAAAGAACCAGATAATGATGTTGAGATAGAACCACCTGCTGATCTTGATAACCCACAATCTAAAAATAAAAGATATGACAAAAGAGACTTTGTGGCTAGGAAACACGGTAAACAAAGAGAACCGTGGGTTCAAAAACCCATGCCTTTTCCACCTAAGTAAACTAAAAAGAATGATGATGAAGAATTTGAACGCTTTACTGAAATGCTGAGGCCAGTCTTTTTGCGTACTCGCTTGACTGATATCCTGAAAATGCCTCCTTATGCAAAGTATATGAAAGACATCATCGCAAATAAGAGAAAAATTCCGGAAGCTGAAATATCCACTATGATTGCTAATTATACTTTTAAAGATGGAGTACCAAAAAACTTGGAGATCCGGGAATACCAACTATACCTTGCTCTATCAAAAAGAATTATGTGAAAACTGCTTTGTGTGATTTAGGAGCTGGTGTTAGTGTTATGCCTTTCTCTTTATATAAAAGAGTTGACTTGAATAAACTCACACCTACTAAAATATCTTTGCAAATGGCTGACAAATAAACTGCCATACCTATCGGTATCTGTGAGGATGTGCCTGTTGTTGTTGCTAATGTTACTATTTTGACTGACTTTATTATACTTGAGATGCCCGAGGACGACAACATGTCGATTATCCTTGGTAGACCCTTCTTGAATACTGCAGGGGCTGTTATTGATTGCAATAAAAGCAAGGTCACTTTTCATATCAATGGTAATGAGCATACGCTGCACTTTCCGAAGAAACAATTCCAAGTGAATGGTATTAAGGTTATTGAAAAATCTCCGACAATCACTATTGGGAGTTTCAAATACATCTACCTACTGTCAAAAAGAAATACGAAATGCTTATTGTTGGGGAAATGCATATCCCCATTGAGGTAACTTAGTGATTTATGAAAGTTCTTCAGTTTCATGCTAACCAAAAGTGGTTGTTACTAAGACTTGATCAACCTTATTAATGAATCATTTTTGAACAGTATGAAGTTGATGAATTTAGTAAGCACTACTTCCTGTCCTTACCTTTTATTCTTTGTTTTTATTATTTAAATAAAATAAAATGCCATGTTTTTTTTCTGTTTTTGAATTTCCCATGCAATAAAAAATGACCCAAAAATAAAAGGTCTCAGAATGCCCTGAAAATTTTATATGATTTTTTCCTGTATATTTAAGAATCTTTGGTGCAAAAATAACAAGAGGGGGGTGCACCAGGTAGGCACAACCCACCTGGGCATGCCAGCACCCCCTGGCGCGCCCTGGGGGGTTGTGGTCCCCATGTGGGCCCCCTCACTTATCTCTTTATCCCACATTGTCACATATCTCCAGAAAAAATCACTCTCCCTCTCTCTCCCATGTTCTTGCTCATTTTGTTGCCAATTTTGATTTCTTTGCTTGAAGCTCCATTTCTGAAACTGTTTCGGGAGATTGTTGCTTGGTATGTGACTCCACCATTTGTCCAATTAGTTTTTGTTTTAGTGGTTTGTACTTTGAAGAATTAGCTACTCTTGGTGCTGCTGTAGATGTGATTGCATGTTGAATTCTTAGTGTTCTAAGTTGTTTGAATGCTTGTTATGGCCTCTATGTATCCCTATGATTAGTTGCTATCAATCTTACAAAGTTTTGTTGACAAATTTTTGTCACTCCAAAAATTTTATTTTCAAAAAATTGTACGCGGACATGAATATCTTCAGGAAATATGGCCCAAGGAAGAATGTGACGCCCCAAGACCGGAGCTTCAGATGCCTTCCTTTTATCTCGTTGTCGTTGTCGTTGTGTGTTTGAACTCTTTGTTGCCATGATCGGATGAGTGTCATTGTCATATTTTGCTTCTTGCATCATGTTCATCATTTGGTTATATTGCATTGCCATGCCCATCGTTGTCATGTTGCATTTGTGCCTCTTGTATCTTGCATTCTCATAATCATCATGTGCATTGTCATATTCGTGCATGTCACATTGTTGGATGCTCCATGTATGATCATGCATCATCACCTCCTCCTTCCTTCTTCTTTCTTTCATTTTTGCAAGTGACCTTTTCCCCTCCTCGAGTAAAGTTCATTCTTTTCCTGATGCTAGTTCACCATGCCTAAACCCTCTCTGTCAAATTTAAGATCCTTTGGAGTTGTTTTGGTTAGGTTAAAAAATGCCTCAAGTTTGAATCATATTTAAACTTGTTTTATTTTTCTACCTCTAAAAATGTCCAAACCAATTTTATTAAATAGGGCATGAATTCAGGATCATGAGGATATTTTTATATTTCTCATACACCTCTCCTTTTCCCCTGTGCTTTTCTCTTTATTTTCTCCTTGAAGAAAATTAGAGAAAAGATAAATGCAGCTTTAGGCCAGCCGCAGCCCACTTGGGCCTCCCTCCAAGCCGGCCCACCTAGGGCATCCTCTCCCGCAGCCCAGCTGCCAGGCCTCTCACCACCCCCTCTCTACTGGGCCGGCCTCTAAGGCCCAGCCGCGCCCCACTGTAACCCTAGCCCGCACCTTGCTCTCCTCCTAGCGCCGCCACCAGAGAGCCTCGTTCGAACCCCCTCTCCCTCGATCCCTTCCCCTCGCGCCGCCAGAAACCCCGACGCCCGATGCCCTCTGCCCGATCCCATCTCCCTCTCCTCGATCTCCCTCGAACCCCATCCATGGCGCCCCTTCTCCTCCTCCGCCTGGTGCCTGCGGAGTCGCACGCCATCGCCCTCCTGCTTCCCAGCCGGACTCCTTCCTCCATGGCGCCTCCTCGTCGCCCGAGGCCTGCAGCCTGTGCCTCCCTCCACGGGCGGGCTTGAGCAGGAGCTTTCCGAGCCGGTGCTCGTTGGTCACCTCCACACGCCCTCCGTCATCCGCTTCCGGCACCTCCGACCCTCCTCTACATCGTCTCCCTTTTCACCATGGCCCGACGCCAGAGCACCTCCTGCCGCGAGCTACGCCAGGACCACGTCACCACTCCGGCCGTTCCTCTGCCGTCTAGCGCTGCCCCCATCCGGATCCATCAAGCCTCGTTGCGCACCTTCTTCGCCTCGCCATCCCTCGTCCCGACCAGCAACAGGAGCTCGAGCCCTTCCATGGCCGCTGCCTTCTTCCAGCTTCGTCGGCCACCTCGTTTTGACTGGCAGGTCAAGAACGACTCCGTCACGTCGTTCTTGCACCCCCACACGTCGTCCGCGAGCGTCAGGAGCACCCTCACGTGATGACCAGAACAACGCCAAGTCATTGCCTCTTCGCACCTGTGATGTCTTGCGTGGACGCATTCGGAACCAGATTTGGAACCTTAAGCGCTAAGTACCGTGAGTCCGAAGATCTTGGATGCACCAAGTCCCTTGACGACAAGTACCAATACAAACGTGAACGACTACCATCGAGATGTATGACTACACGATGCCTGCCAAGTTCGACGATGCTCTCCGCCCTAACGACTACCGCCGATGCGTACTTCTCCGTCGCCGTGGGTTTCATCAAGTTCAACGGTGAACCCTGAAGCCCTTGGATTCGTCAAGTCTGAAGACCCTTAGTACCACGACAAGCCCAAAGGAATACGTATTCGTCAAGTTCACCTTCAAAATGTGTACCACTACCGCCGCCCGAACGTCTACAGAACATGTACCACAACCATCGGTGAAGACCCCGTGGATGTCAAGTTCCGTGTCATTGACCCCGAACCTCTACGAAAACATGTACGACTACTTCCGTGGCCTAAGACCCGTGTACAACTACCATTGCCGAAGGCCGTCGAGTGAACATCTACCCCCATCGTGTATTTGACCAAGTTCGATGACGACCTCCGAAGAACTCGGATTCGCCAAGTTCTACTACCGTCGCCCCCGGAAACCTTGGATCCATCAAGTACCTCTCCGAAAACGAACGTGAACCACTACTTCCCTCGACGACCCGTGAATGACTACTTCCACTACGAGCTCGTTCCGCCCGAAACGCACGCTTCGAAGGTATAACCCCGAGACGACCATCCGAGAACGAATGGTTGTGTTGTGCTGTATGAGTTGCCTGTGTTTCCTCCATGCCCGAATTGATCCTTGCACATTCCTCGTTTCCTTTCCACCGTCATGTGGGACACCCGGTTACCGGGATCACTCCCACCATCTGTTGACACACTCACACCCACTTCCTTTTGCACCGGTATCTTCTTGAGCTACCGGGTCATCGAAACGTTGCCGTGGCACCATTTTCGTTATTGTTGCCGTGGCACCCCTATCGTTTCCGCCACGATGACAAATGCTTCATAATGCTCATGTCAACATTTTCATAAAATTGCATAAACTTGAACATGTCATCCGCATCATGATAACAACTTTTAAAATGTTTAATTTGTTGTTGCATTAAATTGTTAATGCACATCAGGTTTTACCGGAATTGTTGTTTGATGTTTCCGGCCTCATTTAAACTTGCCTAAATAGATAATTTCTTTATGCTTCTCCTCTTGCCATGCTAACGAACATTTAATATTGTTGAGTACATAAGCGGGAGAGAACTAAATAAGCCATGTGGTGTTCCATAAATATGCAACTCGTTGCATATTGAGCTCCACTTAACTTGTAGTTTTGCTTGTGCACTTTGCCATGCCATGCCTCATTAAACCGGACATGCATAATACTTGGTTGTGCATCATGCCATGTTGATGTGATGGTTGTTTATTATATATTTTCGGTGTTGGTTCTTCGGGTTAGTTCCGATAACGTCGCGTTTGTGAGGATCCGTTCGACTACGTCCATTTGTCTTCTTCATGGACTCGTTTTTCTTCCTTACGGGATCTCAGGCAAGATGACCATACCCTCGAAATCACATCTATCTTTGCTTGCTAGTTGCTCGCTCTATTGCTATGCTGCGATACCTACCACTTGCTATAGCATGCCTCCCATATTGCCATGTCAAGCCTCTAACCCTCCTTTCCTAGCAAACCGTTGTTCGGCTATGTTACCGCTTTGCTCAGCCCCTCTTATAACGTTTCTAGTTGCAGGCGAAGATGAAGTTTGTTCCATGTTTGGAACATGGATATGTTGGGATTTCACAATATCTCTTATTTATATTAATGCATCTATATACTTGGTAAAGGGTGGAAGGCTCGGCCTTATGCCTGGTATTTTGTTCCACTCTTGCCGCCCTAGTTTCCGTCATACCGGTGTTATGTTCCTTGATTTTGCATTCCTTACGTGGTTGGCTATTATGGGAACCCCTTGATAGTTCGCTTTGAATAAAACTCCTCCAGCAAGGCCCAACCTTGGTTTTACATTTGCCTAACAACCTATACTTTTCCCTTGGGTCGGCCAACCCGAGGGTCATCTTTATTTTAACCCCTTGGGCTAGTGCTTCTCTAAGTGTTGGTCCGAAACGGGCAACCTACGGAGCCACCTCGGGGAAACTTGAGGGCTGGTTTTACTCATAGCTTGACCTATCCGATGTGTCCTGAGAACGAGATACGTGCGACTCCTATCGGGATTGTCGACACGTCGGGCGGCTTTGCTGGTCTTGTTTTACCATTGTCGAGATGTCTTGTAACCGGGATTCCGAGACTGATCGGGTCTTCCCGGGAGAAGGAATATCCTTCGTTGACCGTGAGAGCTTGTGATGGGCTAAGTTGGGACACCCCTGCAGGGTTTTGAACTTTCTAAAGCCATGCCCGCGGTTATGGGAAGATGGGTATTTGTTAATACGTGCGACTCTTATCGGGATTTTCGACACATCGGGCGGCTTTGCTGGTCTTGTTTTACCATTGTCGAGATGTCTTGTAACCGGGATTCCAAGACTGATCGGGTCTTCCCGGGAGAAGGAATATCCTTCGTTGACCGTGAGAGCTTGTGATGGGCTAAGTTGGGACACCCCTGCAGGGTTTTGAACTTTCTAAAGCCATGCCCGCGGTTATGGGAAGATGGGTATTTGTTAATACGTGCGACTCTTATCGGGATTTTCGACACATCGGGCGGCTTTGCTGGTCTTGTTTTACCATTGTCGAGATGTCTTGTAACCGGGATTCCAAGACTGATCGGGTCTTCCCGGGAGAAGGAATATCCTTCGTTGACCGTGAGAGCTTGTGATGGGCTAAGTTGGGACACCCCTGCAGGGTTTTGAACTTTCTAAAGCCGTGCCCGCGGTTATGGGAAGATGGGTATTTGTTAATATCCGGTTGTAGGGAACTTGACACTTAACTTAATTAAAATGCATCAACCGCATGTGTAGCCGTGATAGTCTTTTCTCGGCAGAGTCCGGGAAGTGAACACGGTTCTGGTGTTATGCTTGAACGTAAGTAGTTTCAGGATCACTTCTTGATCACTTCTAGTTCATGACCACGCTTTGCTTCTCTTCTCGCTCTCATTTGCGTAAGTTAGCCACCATATATGCTAGTGCTGCTCCAGCTCCACCTCACTACCCCTTTTCCTACCCATAAGCTTAAATAGTCTTGGTCACGAGGGTGTGAGATTGCTGAGTCCCCGTGACTCACAGATTACTTCCAAAACCAGTTGCAGGTGCCATTGATACCAGTGCAGATGACGCAGCTGAGCTCAAGTGGGAGCTCGATTAAGATCGTGTTCGTTGTGTTGTTTCATTTCCTTTCGATCAGTAGTGGAGCCCAGTTCGGGCGATCGGGGACCTAGCAATAGGGGTGGTCTTTGTTTATTTTGGTTCCATAGTCGGACCTTGATTGTATCTGGATGATGTAATGCTATATTTATGTATTGTGTGAAGTGGCGATTGTAAGCCAACTCTTTATCTCTATCTTATTCAGTACATGGGATGTGTAAAATTACCCCTCTTGCGACATGCCTACTATGCGGTTATGCCTCTAAGTCGTGCTCTGACACGTGGGAGATATAGCCGCATCGTGGGTGTTACAAAGAACTCCAAGGGTGTTATTGGGGAGTCTTCTGACAATGATCTCCACCCTCGGAGGTTGGCAGAGGTACAGCCGTGCGAATGGCCGCACACCCCGTTCCTGCAAGAAGCTGGAATTCACGAGGAGTCCATGCAATTCATTGCCAATGCTGGTCTCACCGACTTCATTGCAGATGAGTGTGACCAGCACCAAATCCTCACAAATATGTTTGTTCAAAGCTTTACTTTCTTGCCTAGAAATAATCCTCCTAAAGTTAGCTTTGATTTATATGCTGAAAATCATCAGATACCACTTATTGAGTTTTGTGACATATGCTTGATCCCTTCTGATGGGAGCTTGGCCGAGCCTAGGCCGGCTGAGCTTGAGGATTTTTGTCGCACTTTGACAGTGGGTGATGAGAGGAGAGTGTCATCCATCACTGCCGGTGGTTTACATTTTCCTGCTGTTCATTACTTTGCATATTTCATTACCAAATACTTGCTTGCTAGGGAGAAGGTGGGTGCACTTAGTTCACCAGAACTTGCTGTTTTATGTCGTGCAATTGAGGGCGACAACACGTATAGCTTGGGAGCTATCATGGCTCGTCGCCTACATCTTAATAAATCTCAGGGCAAAATACACGGTGGGATTTATGCTAATCGCTTGGCGGCTCACTTCAAGGTTGAGATACGCCCTCATGATTTCCCTCTTACCATAGTTTACCTAGACCGTGCAGCCATGGATCACCATCAGTTTCTTGCACATGATCGTCCTGACATTGCCATTCCTTATAACTTGGTCTATAACATTGACACTCGTGATGTTATCCCCTTGCCTACACCTGCTTTGTTTGATTCTGTTGCCAGGGGCGGATACCGGATTATGCCTGCAGACATCCTCGCCTACTGGAACGCTCACGTTGGTGCAGAGGCTGCACAGGCACCTCCATAGTGGGATCAATGGACGCTCGCTCCTCAGCAGTGGGATGAGTGGATGCCTACTCTTCAGGATCCATACTACCATCTAGGCTACTGATTCACTACCAATTTAGGCAAAAAGCCTAAGCTTGGGGGAGTACGTGTTCTCACCGACATTATATTCATGTTCACATATCATTTCATTTGTCGGTGTTCACACTTTTTCATTGTATCATCCATGCTTAGATTTATTTTCTTGCTTTCTTCTTGTGTGTTTGAACAACTTTAGAAAAAACAAAAAAAAATTAGTTGTAGTTAATTTACTTTCTATGCATGCTTAGTAGTAGTACTAAAAAGAAAATCCAAAAAGATTTCCTTGTTCTTCTTTTGCTTGTTGGGAGCTTTCCTGTGTAAATAGTTTTCCTAGTTTTTTTATTTACTTGCTGAAGAAAACCAAAAACTCCAAAAATATTTTAGTGTGTTTCTTTGAAATTCTTTTCTTTTATTCGAGTTGTACCAAGGAGAAGACCACAATGAAAATGTTGAGTAGCTCTCATATGCATAACTGTTTAACTAATAAGAGCCCATTTTACCTTGTCTTCTCCTGTTGAATAAAATGGTTGCAGATTCCAGCTTAGTCCATGGCACTCTTGCACTATTATTATTTTCATATCATTCGGTCGTGCAAGTGAAAGGCAATAATGACGATATTCGATGAGCTGGCTGTGGCAAGGAGAAACTAGTATGAACTTGACTTGTCTTGTCTTTGTAAATATGTTGAACCTAGTGCCCATGATTCAGTCCATTATGATTAAACATGTTTGCAATGACAATTAGAGATTATAGTTTCTCATGCCATGCAAAAGTAGCTGGGAGTGGATAATGATTTATCTTGGATAACAACATAGCGTTAAAATGATTGTGATGTAGTATGATGATATGGTATCCTCCTCTGAATGTTTGAGTGGCTTGACTTGGTACATGTTCATGCATGTAGTTGAATCAAAACCAATGTAGCCTCTATAATATTTATGTTCATGGTGATCATATCCTACTCATGCTAGTGTCCAATGTTACTTACGCATAATGCCTGGTTATGATCGTTGTTGCTCTCTAGCTGGCCACTTCCCAATCTTAAAATTGCTAGCCTTCGCCTGTACTAAGTGGGGATTCTGCTTGTACATCAAAAACCTTGAATCCAAAGTTATTCCAGATGAGTCCACCATACCTACCTATATACGGTATTACCCTGCCGTCCTAAGTAAATTTGCATGTGCCACCTCTAAAAACTTCTAAAAAAATTATCCGTTTTGTGTGCCTGGATCATTCATGGAAGGATAGGAGGTGGTCGATGTCTTCCGTGCTAAGCATGTTATCCTAACGTCGAGTGTTTATTCGCTCGCCAGCATGAGGAAATGGGCGGTAATAGGGATTCCCAGTCCCAAACTCAAAAATGCAAATAATTAAACAAAACTCCCCCGGGACTGTTGTTAGTTTGGACGGAACCCGTTGTTTCGGACAAGCCGTGGAATGTGATTTTTGGTGGAGGGGGAGTAAACCTTTACTTTTATCGCTTGGGAACCACCACTAGCGTGCTTAGCATGGAAGATGTTGATAACTGATGGTCGTGAAGTGAGTGAGAAGGGTGCATGTCTCAAAATTTTAGTTATCTTTGTTTTAAAAATTGAGCTCTGGCACCCCTGCAAATCACTGCTTCCCTCTGCGAAGGGACTTTCTCTTTACTTTTATGTTGTGTCACCTTCTATAAACAAGCCCCGGAAACTGAGTAGAGCACAACGGTCATGATTTATGCATTGCGTATAGCTAATGTTGGGTGCATCATGACTGGATCTTTTCTACCATAAATTACTATGTTTAGTCGCTGCTTGAACATCGGAGGTGCTCTGCATTTATGTTTTGCGGTATCAGAAAGGGCTAGCGAGATACTATTATTGTCATATTATATCATGATTGTTTTGACAATGTGTTGCTGTTTGAGATATCTTATTATTGCTCGCTAGCTGATTATGTCATTGATATGAATCATTATAATCTTTAAGAGCTATTGTCGACATGGTTAGTTATAATGCTGGCTGAAAACCTCGATGCTGTTTAAGCTTATTTATGCAAACAAGAGCAAAAGAGTTCGTAAAAGTTTTTCTTTCCCACTTTCAATTTATCAACTGAATTGCTTGAGGACAAGCAAATGTTTAAGCTTCGGGGAGTTGATACGTCTCTAATGTATCTACTTTTTCTCATGCTTTTCCTCTTGTTTTGGACTCTAATTTGCGTGATTTGAATGAAACTAACCCCGGGCTGACGCTGTTTTCAGCAGAAGTACGATGGTGTTGTTTTTGTGCAGAAATAAAAGTTCTCGGAATGGAACGAAACTTTTTGAGGATTTTTATATCAATAAAGAGAATTTCTTGAGCCAAGATCTACTGGAGAGGGGCACCTAGGTGGGCACAACCCACCAAGGCGCGCCCCCTCTCCTGGCGTGCCCATGTGGGTTGTACCCACCTGGTGGCCCCGCTGAAGACCCCCCTTATACTATAAAATCACATATTTCTAGAAAAAAGTCAGGGAGAAAGAATTATCGCGATCCACGAGACGGAGCCACCGCCAAGCCCTGTTCTTCCTCGGCAGGGCAGATCTGGAGTCCGATTGGGGCTCCGAAGAGGGGGATCTTCGATCTTCGTCATCACCAACCTATCTCAGTTGCCAATTCCATGATGCTCCCACGGGGAGTGAGTAATTCATTCATTGGCTTGCTGGTCGGTGAGGAGTTGGATGAGATTCATCATGTAATCGAGTTAGTTTTGTTAGGGCTTGATCCCTAGTATCCACTATGTTGTTAGATTGATGTTGCTATGACTTTGCCATGCTCAATGCTTGTCACTTTGGGCCCGGGTGCCATGATTTCATATCTGAACTGTTTATGAATTCATCATTATATCCATGTTTTAGATCCAATCTTGCAAGTTATAGTCACCTACTACGGTTATGATCCGGCAACCCCGGAGTGAGAACAACCGGGCCCACTCCCGGTGATGACCGTAGTTTGAGGACTTCATGTATTCACTATGTGTTAATGCTTTGTTCCGGGTCTCTATTAAAAGGAGGCCTTAATATCCCTTAGTTTCCAATATGGACCCCGCTGCCACGGGAGGGTAGGACAACAGATGTCATGCAAGTTCTTTTAATAAAGCACGTATGACTATTTATAGAATACATGCCTACATTATATCGATGAACTGGAGCTAGTGCCGTATTGCCCTAGGTTATAACTGTCACATGATGAATATCATCCAACAAGTCACCGAGCCAATGCCTACGAATTTATCCTTATTGATTTTGCTACATTACTACTGCTATCATCAATGTTACACTCGCTACAAATTACTGCTATCACTATTACTGTTACCGTTGCTGCTGTCACTACTATCAAAGCTATCATATTACTGTGCTACTGATCATATTGCTGCAGATAATTAATCTCCAGGTGTGGTTGAATTGACAACTCAGCTGCTAATACCTTCAATTATTCTTTGGCTCCCCTTGTGTCGAATCTATAAATTTGGGTTAAATACTTTACCCTCGAAAACTGTTGCGATCCCCTAAACTTGTGGGTTATTAGGGATCATCTTATAATGCTACCGCCGTACTAAGCAAAATAAGATGCATAAAAAGATAAGCATCACATGCAATCAAAATATGTGACATGATATGGCCATCATCATCTTGTGCCTTTGATCTCCATCTCCAAAGCACCGTCATGATCTCCATCGTCACCGGCTTGACACCTTGATCTCCATCGTAGCGTTGTTGTCGTCTCGCCAACTATTGCTTCTACGACTATTGCTACCGCTTAGTGATAAAGTAAAGCAATTACATGGCGATTGCATTTCATATAATAAAGCAACAACCATAAGGCTCCTGCCAGTTGCTGATAACTTTTACAAAACATGATTATTTCATACAACAACTTATATCTCATCACGTCTTGACCATATCACATCACAGCATGCCCTGCAAAACAAGCTAGACGTCCTCTACTTTGTTGTTGCAAGATTTACGTGGCTGCTATGGGCTTCTAGCAAAAACCGTTCTTACCTATGCATCAAAACCACAACGATTTTTCGTCAAGTGTGCTGTGTTAACCTTCAACAAGGACCGGTGTCGGTGTCAAAACCGGCGGATCTCGGGTAGGGGGTCCCGAACTGTGCGTCTAAGGCGGATGGTAACAGAAGGCAGGGGACACGATGTTTACCCAGGTTCGGGCCCTCTCAATGGAGGTAATACCCTACGTCCTGCTTGATTGATCTTGATGATATGAGTATTACAAGAGTTGATCTACCATGAGATCATAGATGCTAAACCCTAGAAGCTAGCCTATGGTATGATTGTTGTTGTCCTACGGACTAAACCCTCCGGTTTATATAGACACCGGAGGGGGCTAGGGTTACACAGAGTCGGTTACAAGGGAGGAGCTCTACATATCCGTATTGCCAAGCTTGCCTTCCATGCCAAGGAGAGTCCCATCCGAACACGGGACGAAGTCTTCAATCTTGTACCTTCATAGTCCAACAGTCCGGCCAAAGGATATAGTCCGGCTGTCCAGAGACCCCATAATCCAGGACTCCCTCAGTAGCCCCCGAACCAGGCTTCAATGACGATGAGTCCGTCGCACAGATTGTCTTCGGCATTGAAAGGTGGGTTCTTTTCCAAATTCTGAATATCTGCTGAGTTAGTGTCCGGCTCTTGCACTTCTTGGCTTCCGCGCCCAATAAGGGCTATCTTCCACGTGTCGAGCGAATGTGAGGAGCCAGGGCATTTTTACATTTCCCACCCTAACCATGTAAGTAAACTGTCTATTAAAGAGACGGGGATTCTTAGATCCAGACCACACCATCCTCCCACGGCGAGTATCCATCGGAGCGTGCTCGGAAAAATCCATTCCAACATGGTCGGCCATCGCAGCTCCTCCTCCCGCTCACGTAGCCCTAAGCCCGGTGATTGGGAGTTCTGTCCAGCATAGCCAATTAGTAGAGTTACAGACCCAAGGATTTCTCCCTCCAGCGTATATGGTCCCCGTTCGAGCCGGGCTCACCACCTATAATGGCGGGGAGCAAGCGGAGAGCTTCCCCAATCCCTCAAAGGGGGAGCGGGTATGCCTTGTCCCTTATTTACTAAGGGGACTTGGATTTCCAATCCATACGTTCCTCCGCGGGCTCCTGGAGTTTTATGGCCTCGAGTTAAATAATTTCACCCCTGCTTCCATATTACACATCGATGGTTATGTTGGCCTTTGTGAGCTGTTTCTGGGCTGCGAAGCTCATTTCGAGCAGTGGAAGAGGCTATTCTGCCTTGTGCCCCGCACACAGGAGGGGTGAATATATCAAGTGGACGGAGCCGAAATATGGCGCATCGCCGGGACCGAATATCTGTCCGGTACCCCGAAGAGGACGTCCGAAGACTGGCCTTCGGAGTGGTTTTACATGGAGGACGTCCCCCTTCCAGATCCTATTTAGATGGGTCTTCCCGAGTTCGACAATGCCCTTTTGAAGAAACGCCGAAGCTGGCGCCCACGGAGCCCTCAGGAGGAAGATAATGGAGAGGTCCTTTACCTGACGGGCCGGCTAAAAGTGGTCGCTCAATCAGGACTGACAACAATCGAGGTTATGTCAATATGCATAATGCGGGGGGTGCAACCACTTCAATATCGAGGGCACCCCTTGTGGCGCTTTAACAGGGAAGATGATGCCACCCGCTGCGGGCGTAAGGGGCCAGACTCAGTTGATGCTCTAGCAAAAATTCTGTCCGATTTGTTCAAGGGAGAGGAAGAGGAGTTCATCTGTATTAAGCCACGGGATGGATTCTCCATGTACAACCCCCCAAGCTGGGTGAGCTATCACTTTTTACTCCCAACCTTCCCGCATTCTTCGTCATAAATACTCACCTTGCCGTTTCATGGCAGGAGCTGTGAAAAGCCGTAAGGGAGGTCAACAGCCCACCTCCACAACCGGACGACCCTGACCGGGCCCTCGATCCCGGACTCGAAGAGGATCCGGACATATTTGTGGAGCTGATTGACAGGACATTCTATCAATTGAGCTGCGATGATGCCATGGTGGCCATCATAGCCGACTATCCTGGGCTACTCCCTGCATCGCATGTACGAAAAACTGGAGTCCCAACTTCCGAGAAGGATTCCCTTTTATGCACTTCACCTACCGTACACATATGGTGTTTTACAGGGAAGGCCCTCGGGACGCCATGCCGAACCCGCAGTGACTCGCCAACAAGGGACATCGAAGCCGGGTAGGCCAAAAAGGAAGGCGGTCAGGACTGAGACGCCGGCGCAGAGGTATATGATACAGAACCTCGCTCCGTGGTTGTTGTCTTTCTTAAAATATAATGACGTCCATGTTTCCTGGTAGGAAAAACACTCTCCGGACTATATCCGGAGAGGTTGCCGATCACTCCTCCACTAATCGGGCTGCAGGGCCGAACATAGAGGCGGAAGCTAACACGGGGCGAACGCTAGATGCTCCTCCTACAGAGGATGCAAATAGACTATCCGCTGCAAATTCCAAAGTGAAGAGAGCCATGAATCACAGGCGTCGCCCGGCTGTACTCCGTGACGCTTGTTTCTCCCAAGAGGCGTTCGATGCCTTCAACTCAGGAGACGTGTACATCCGTGCTGCTCAAAACGGTCTTGCCAGAGCCACGGACCAGTATGTAAAGGATATACGGGTAAGAAAATCTGATGATTATATATATCAGTAGCCCCTAAGACTTGAAACAGTTGACACAACTGATTTAAGGATCATTATTTGTGCAGGTTCTTACAAAGAAGAATACCCAATTGTCTCAAGAGCTGGAAGAGTGCAAAGCCCAGCTACGGGCCGTGTTGGCTGCGTTGAAGGAGTTCGAGAAGGCCCCCTCTGGTAACACTTGTTTCCAGTGCAACGAATGATAGGTACCAGATAGTATGCGACATGCATGCAATCTAACAATAGATGTTGCAGATGACTCCGGAGTGAATCCGGAGGCCATGCCGGAGGATGCACAACGTGCTAATCGACAGCTAAATGCTGGCGAGCACTGGCTTACGTGAGTTAGGCAGGAGAAAAATAATCTCCAGGATGCCAATATCCAGCTGGGCGTGGAACTGAAAGATGTCTGAGCCCAGCTGGCGGACTCCGTGAAGGAGAATAAGCGGCTTCGACGTGGCATTTTCAGTAAATGCTTGAATGAAATTTTGAAAGAGTTCGGCGAAGAAGCCGGCTAACAGAGTTACGTCTGCAGGTATGCTGACGGGCCGTCCCGCGGAGGAGATGCCCGGGTCTGCGGGTGTTCTTCTACCAGAGCTCTCACAACTGCACGAACAAGTTCGGCAGGTGATGCAGGGTATTGCCCAAGCCTTGTGGCCACCTGCCTCCCCGCTAGGAGGCATGGGGGAGCTTATAGAGAAGCTCAAGGAAGCACGGCGGCGCTTCTGATTATGGAAGATATCAGCCTACCGACAAGGTGCAAGGGAAGCCTGGACCATGGTGAAGACGCGATATACCAAAGCTGACCCAAACCACATGGCCGAGGTCGGACCTGTGGGGCCCGATGGGAAAGAGATCCCTGTCAGTTTGGTGTATGACCAAGTAGAATCAGCCGCAAAGTATTCCCAACAGGATTGTAGGCTAGACAGCCTGTTGGACGGTATAGAAGAAGAATTTAATTAGTCTAAGTGACCGTGTACTTTAAGTGACATATATAATGTCCCTAGCCGGATTGTAAATCATTTGTCATGGAGGACCTTTTTGCTTCGACCTCTGGACCCGATAGTCCGGAGTGTATCCGAATACCCGCTCGGTTATTTAGAAACCGGGGTATGCGTGGAAACCAGGCGTAGGGGTCATAAGTGCTTGAACAGACAAGTACCCGACTAGCTATGTTATATTACATGGATAGTAAGAAACATCTTCCAGGGAGAATAGTTTCGTTAAGGGTTCCTTTACCTGGGTACGCATGCCCTAATGTGCATGTCCCACCTGCGAAAAGAGACGCAGGCTATAACATCTGGGGGCATGTATCGAAATAAATAAAAGTCATCTTTTGTTCACCGACCGAATATTCCCTTAAGAACGCTAGCTTTCGGCTTCACCCAGTCTGAGGTACACATCCGGCTGACCCGGCAGTAACAATCGCAGAGGTGCTCCCCTTATGCCCTAGCCGAATTAACGAGAATGTAGGGCATAAATACAAGAGCCATGCAACCCAGCTTGGCCAAAACTTAAGTCATATCGATGCATATAATGATGAAAAAAGGTACATGTGGAAGAATGACACATGTGCGGGGCATAAAGCCCAGAAAAATAGTTATATTGAGCTTCTGTATAAGAAGCCCCCAGGTATAATGAGCGCGGTTAGCGCGTCAAGATTGTGTAACCAAGACACATGTTAGCCTTTTAAGGCCTTGAGGAGAGGAAAAAAGAAGAGAGAAAGAGAGAAAAGACAGATAATTGATATGCAAAAAATTGACGGAGGTAAGGAGACGAACATAGAGTCCGACACTAGGCATAGAATCTTTGAAGTCTGGCTGCGTGCCATGGGTTTGGCTCGAGTCGATTGTCCGATTCATCCCGCAGACGGTACGCTCCACCGGTCAGAACCTGGTCAATAATGAAGGGACCTTCCCATTTGGGCTTGAGCTTGTTCTTTTTCTTCTCAGGCAGGCGTAGAACTAGTTCGCCAACGTTATAGGTTTTGGCCCGTACTTCTCTGCTTTGATACCTTCGAGCCTGTTGCTGATAGAATGTGGAACGGGCTTTTGCCACGTCGCGCTCCTCCTCCAGGGCATCCAAACTGTCCTGCCGATCGAGCTCGACCTCTTTTTCTTCGTACATGCGCACTCGAGGTGAGTCATGAATTATGTCGCAGGGCAGAACCGCCTCTGCGCCGTACACCATAAAAAATGGTGTGACTGGTGGTGCGATTCGGCGTGGTCCGTAGCCCCCATAGTACGGAGTCAAGCTCCTCTACCCAGTGCGTGTTTGATTCCTTTAAGGACCGCACTAATCTGGGTTTGATGCCGCTCATGATAAGACCATTTTCTTGCTCGACTTGACAGTTAGTTTGTGGGTGATAGACAGAAGCATAATCGAGCTTGATGCCCATGTTGCTGCACCAAAGTTTTACCTCATCGGCTGTAAAGTTCGTGCCATTGTCGGTGATGATGCTGTGGGGGATTCCATAACGGTGTACAACCCCAGATATGAAGTCTATCACCGGTCCGGATTCAGCCGTTTTAACGGGTTTGGCTTCTATCCATTTGGTGAATTTATCCACCATGACCAATAAGTATTTTTTCTTATGGGTTGCCCCTTTAAGGGGTCCGACCATATCAAGCCCCCAGACCGCAAAGGGCCAAGTAATGGGGATTGTTTGGAGAGCGGTAGGCGGCATATGGCTTTGGTTTGCAAAAAGTTGGCAACCGACGCAATGTTGGACCAGATACTGTGCATCTGCTCGGGCCGTCGGCCAATAAAAGCCTGTACAGAAGGCCTTGCTTACAAGGGCTCGGGCTGCGGCATGGTGTCCGCCGAGCCCAGCATGGATTTCTGCCAAAAGCTTCCGCCCTTCCTCTTTGGAGATGCACCTTTGAAGGACTCCGGTAGTGCTTTTCTTATAAAGCTCTCCCTCGTGGACCTTGTAGGCTTTAGATCGCCGCACTATGCAGCGTGCCCTATTTTGGTCCTCGGGTAGTTCCTGCCTGGTTAGGTAGGCCAGGAATGGTTCTGTCCACGGGGCGATGATGGCCATTATCACGTGGGCTGAAGGTGTTATTTCGATGGCAGAGCCTCCGATTGTGTCAAAATTTTTGGTATCTGGTGTTGTGGCCGGGTCCGGACTATTGTTACCGGTGTCCCCTTCCCATACCACGGATGGCTTAAACAACCTTTCCAAGAAGATGTTAGGTGGGACAGGATCGCGCTTAGCGCCGATATGGGCGAGGATATCCGCCGCCTGATTGTTTTCCCGAGCCACATGGTGGAATTCAAGCCCCTCGAACCGAGCTGACATTTTGAGGATGGCGTTGTGATATGCCGCCATTTTCAGATCCTTGGCATCGAGTCTCCATTTATTTAAGATATTGCGAGGTTCGAGTCCCCACGCACCTCCAGGCATTGAATGGCCATGGAAACTGCCATCCGGAGACCATGTAATAGGGCCTCGTATTCGGCTGCGTTGTTGGAGTCTGTATATAGTATTTGGAGTACGTATTGGACTGTATCTCCGGTGGGGGACATCAGGACGACGCTAGCCCCCAGACCAGCCAGCATTTTAGAGCCGTCAAAGTGCATGATCCAATTGGAGTATGAGCCGTACTCTTTAGGGAGTTTGGCTTCTGTCCGTTCGGTGACGAAATCGGCCAGTACTTGCGACTTAATTGCTCGACGTGGTCTATATGTTATGTCGAACCGGAGAAGCTCGATAGCCCATTTGACAATCCGGCCCGTGGCATCGCGGTTGTTTATTATGTCGTTGAGTGGTACTTCTGAGGCCACCGTGATTGAACACTCTTGAAAGTAGTGTCGTAATTTCCGGGATGCCATGAATACCGCATATGCTATCTTTTGATAATGTGGGTACCGTGATTTGCATGGAGTGAGGACAGTGGATACATAATATACCGGCTTTTGAAGTGGGAATTTATGTTTTGTCTGTCTCTCGTTCGACGATGAGCACTGCGCTTACAACTTGGTGAGTTGCCGCTATATATAACAACATTGGTTCGCCGACATTTGGCGCAGCGAAGATTGGGTTGGTGGCTAGGATGGCTTTTATTTCTTCCAATCCGGCCGTGGCTGCGTCCGTCCACTCGAAGTGTTCGGTGCGCCGAAGAAGGCGATAAAGGGGGAGTGCCTTTTCTCCTAATCGGGAGATAAAGCGGCTTAAGGCCGCCACACATCCAGTTAACTTCTGGATTTTCTTGAGGTCAGTTGGGATAGCCAACTGTGACAGAGCTTGGATTTTCGCTGGATTTGCTTCAATTCCTTACTGGAGACGATGAAGCCCAGGAGCTTCTCGGCGGGTATGCCGAAAACACATTTTTTCGGATTGAGCTTAATGTCGTATGTTCGGAGATTGTCGAACTTGAGCCTCAAGTCGTCTATTAAGGAGTCGACGTGTCTGGTTTTAATGACCACATCGTCTACGTATGCCTCCACTGTTTTGCCGATCTGCTTTTCCAGACATGTCTGAATCATGCGCTGATACGTTGCGCCGGCATTTTTGAGCCTGAAGGGCATTGTGTTAAAACGGAAGGGGCCATATGGAGTGATAAATGCTGTTGCGGCTTGATCAGACTCCGCCATATTAATTTGGTGGTAACCGGAATATGCGTCGAGGAAGCACCATGAGTCGTGTCCTATGGTAGCGTCAATAATTTGATCGATGTGAGGGAGGGGGAAGGGATCCTTTGGGCAAGCCTTATTAAGGTCCTTGAAGTCGATGCATAGGCGCCAGGATTTGTCCTTCTTTGGTACCATCACCAGGTTTGCTAGCCAGTCCGGATGCTTTATTTCTCTAATGAATCTGGCCTCCAGTAACTTGTCTAGCTCCTCTCCCATGGCTTGTCGCTTAGGTTCGGAGAAACACCGAAGAGTCTTCTTGACCGGCTTGAATCCCTTTAGAATGTTAAGGCTATGCTCGGCCAGCCTGCATGGGATTCCTGGCATGTCTGAAGGATGCTAGGCGAATATGTCCCAATTCTCGCGCAGGAACTCCCATAGTGCGGTGTCTACAGCGGGGTTTAACTGTGCCCCGATGGATGCTGTTTTTGTGGGGTCCGTTGGATGGACTTGGAATTTGACTATTTCATCCGCTGGTTTAAAAGAGGTGGACTTGGATCTTTTGTCGAGTATCACGTCGTCCTTGTCCACTGTGGAGCGCAGCGCGGTTAATTCCTCCGCCACAAGGGCTTCGGATAATGCCTCGAGGGCCAGTGCGGCTGTTTTGTTCTCGGCGCGGAGTGCTATGTCCGGATCACTAGCTAGAGTGATGATTCCATTGGGCCCGGGCATTTTGAGCTTCATGTACCCGTAATGGGGTATGGCTTGGAAGATCATGAATGCCTCCCGCCCTAGAAGGGCGTGGTATCCGCTACTGAAAGGGGCCACTTGGAATGTAATTTCTTCAGACCTGTAATTCTCCGGAGTGCCGAATACCACATCTAGTGTGATTTTCGCAGCACAACGTGCCTCCCGACTAGGGATGATTCCTCGGAAGGTCGTGCTGCTTTGCTCAATATGGTTTCTGTCTATTTCCATTTTTTGAAGAGTCTCCTCATAAATGAGGTTTAATTTTTTTGACTATTTACTGCAAGGCAATAGCCTCACAGTCCTTTATTAAAAGATAAAAAGGGAATAGGTTACAAGTTAAGAATTTACAAAGGAGAGAAAGATACTTACAAGAAAAAGCTAAGAATGGTTAGCTATCCAAGACAAAAAACTATCTCTATATTTACATCTAATCCTATGAGATAGGAGGGTGATGTCATGCATAAAGTTTCTTCTCCAAGCTCTAAATGATGGTTGTTCATTTCTGAAAAATCTTCCCATTCTGTTGTATCCAAATATTCCAGGTAGCAGTGAATACAACCTTAGAGAAAAAAGGGAGACCAAAATCCTTCCTAACTGCTTGTGCCATTTCATATGTGGTTTGGTTCGGTTGAACTGTCCAAGAAATCCCAAGATAGTTCCAAACCCTTTGGCTATAGTTGCAAGCAAAGAAAAGATGAGCCCGATCCTCATGTTGTGCAAGGTTTCATAGCACGCGTGTGTTATCCTGGATGATCCAATGTCGATGTTGCATCATATCCCTAGTATTCAAGCGATCCATTAACAGGAGCCAACCAAAAACTTTGAGCTTTAACGTGCATGCACACTTCCAAATACAACGTAGTATTGGACCAACCACTAGGTGTGTGAAGCAAGAGTCATAATATATCTTTGACATAAAGACTCCAGACTTTGAGGGCCACTTCCAAATATCCTTGCGCTCAGCATCCAGATTGATCAAAGGCAGGAGGGCCTCTAATTGTGTGAGTTCAGAGAAAGCCTCCTGCGATAGAGGCAAATGGAAATGATCCAAGATATCGGGCTGCTCCATAAAGTCCTTGACTGTGATTGCATCATCCACCACAAATGAATGTAGCCTCGGGAAACAGTCCTGTAAGAGAACAACACGATTTCCCAGCTGCCAATGGTCAAGCCAAAAAAGCACTATGTCACCAGCAAGAACTTGCAGAATAGCAAGCTTGCAGAACTTGGGATATAAGCGCATGATATCACGCCACCAAAATGAACCACAGCTCTGTGTGCTTTGGGGCGGTGATGCTGCATAATAAGTGTCCCAAATTAAAGGTACCCAAGGCATGTCCATTTTATTGAAGAACTTGAATAGATGCTTTAGTAGTAGGGCCTCATTTTGGATGGCCAAGTTAAGAACGCCCAAACCCCCAAAATTCTTACGGCGATAGACTAAATCCCAAGTAGCCAGTGATTGACGTGGATTATCCGTGTTTCCTCTCCACAGACACTGTCTCATGATTCGTCCTAACTGTTGCAAAATGCCCTCCAGGAGAGATAATGTGCACAAAAAATAAATTGGCATGGAGCACAACACTGACTGAAGAAGCTGCAGTCGGCTCCCTTGGTTTAGTAAGCATGATGAGGCAGATAAATGGTGCTCAACTCGATCGACCAGAGGTAGCAGATCATAGATTGTAGGCGTAGAAGTTCCCATTGGCAAACGTAGGTACGTGAACGACATCGTCCTGACATCACATCCAAGCAGAGAGGCCACTCTAGCACCTTCCTCATCAGACATGTTTATAGGAATGAGAGAGGATTTACTAAAGTTGACCCGCAAACCAGTGGACTCAGCAAAAGTGACCAGCATTTCCTTGAAGGCAATGCGTTGCTCATCGATCGCAGGCAGAACAATTAATGTGTCGTCAGCATATTGTACTATCGGATAATCATTGGAGTTGGTTGGGATTGGCAGAGATAGAATATTCCTGGAGCACATCTCATTGACAATAGATTGTAATAAATCCACCGCGATCACAAAAAACAATGGTGAGAGAGGATCCCCCTGAGGCACGCCCGTTTTGCAGACAAAGTGTTTACCTGGCACACCGTTGAGAAGCACAGAAGAAGATCCAGTAGACAAGATAGAATTGATCCAACCAGTCCACCGGGAGTCGAAACCCTTACACTGCAGAATTCTAAGGATTAGGTCATGTTCAATTGTGTCGAAAGCTTTAGTGAAATCCAGCTTTAAGAGGACAATGGGGTGCTTCCAGGCCTTGCATTGGTGTATATACTCAAAACACCACGCTAGACAATCTTGGATCGAACGAGACCGAAGAAAACCATACTGATTGCGGTGGATGCATCTTAGGATCACGTTCTGGAGACGATTAGCGAGCAACTTTGTTAAAAATTTCAAGCACGTGTTGGTCAGTGAGATTGGCCGAAAATCTCCAACAACTTCAGGGCTCAGTTTTTTTGGTATAAGGGTAATTAAGGAAGTATTAAGACATTCCAGGCTGCACCTTCCTTCATAAAACTCCTTCACCAGTTGCATGAAATCCTCTTTTAGGATTGGCCAGCACCTCTCTAAGAATAGACCAGAGAAACCATCGGGACCAGGGGCCCGGTCCGGCGGCATGTGCTTAATGACATCATCAACCTTGGAATCCGTAAAAGGTTGGGACAACTCCTCAAGGCCATCAACTCTCGGAATTAATGTGTCCAAGTCAAAACCCATGTGAATTCCTTTTGCATTGCCCATTCGTTGATTAAAATCAAACCAAAACATGCTCGCAAGTTGTTGGTGATCCGAGACAACTTCACCATCAACATTTTAATTGAGGAAATTGTGTTTCTCCTATACCTCTCCGTGGCCATTGCATGGAAAAACTTCGAATTTTCCTCACCAACTTTAATGCTGCGTATAGTACAACGCTGCTTCCAATATACAAATTGCCAGTGCAAAATATCCTCCAGATGCAATTTCACAATTCGCCTGAAATTAAATTCTGGCCTAGACAAAGGTCTAATCTCTTCCAGACCATCGAAGAAGAGAATTACTTTGTTGCAATCAGAAATGAGTGCTTTAATTGTGGACAAATTCATGTGCCATTTCTTGAGTGCATAACGTAATGCCCTGAATTTAGAGGAAATGGCTAGGGCAGCTGTCGGTGTCAAAACTGGCGGATCTCGGGTAGTGGGTCCCGAACTGTGCGTCTAGGCCGGATGGTAACAGGAGGCAGGGAACACGATGTTTTACCCAGGTTCGGGCCCTCTTGATGGAGGTAAAACCCTATGTGCTGCTTGATTAATATTGATGATATGGGTAGTACAAGAGTAGATCTACCACGAGATCAAGGAGGCTAAACCCTAGAAACTAGCCTATGGTATGATTGTTGTATATGGAGTTGATTGCCTACGGACTACAACCCTCTGGTTTATATAGACACCGGATAGGGTTAGGGTTACATAGAGTCGGTTACAATGATAGGAGATCTTGAATATCCGCATCGCCAAGCTTGCCTTCCACGCCAAGGAAAGTCCCATCTGGACACGGGACGAAGTCTTCAATCTTGTATCTTCATAGTCCTAGAGTCCGGCTGAAGGTATAGTCCGGCTACCCGAACACCCCCTAATCCAGGACTCCCTCAGTAGCCCCTGAACCAGGCTTCAATGACGACGAGTCCGGCGCACAAATTGTCTTCGGCATTGCAAGGCAGGTTCCTCCTCCAAGTCCTTCATAGAAGATTGTAAACACCAAGAGTAGTGTCCGCCTTTGCAAAATAAGCTCCCACATATTGCCATAGAGAGAATAATATTAACACAAATCAAATCTGCTGATGTATTCTGCAGTGCGTCACCACACTACAGCCAAGTCCTTCACTCGAATCATTTTCACTTTTCCACCTCAGCGTGTTTTGCGAGGTGGTTTCCTTGGCACGTCTTGTCAAAGCAGAGATCGTGTGCCCCCCTTTTACGGGATTCTCATCAATACGGACGTGGGTAACCCAATCGTGCCTGTTAGCATGTTTTCTCAATTAAAGGCGAGTCCCAAACGGTTACGGGGAGGGCTCCTGGTATTCAACCTCTTATAAAGAGACCAGGGCCTTACTCCTTTTCTCCAATCCCAAAACAAGTTCGCCCGTCGCCTCAAGTTCCAACACCCTAGGCTCCAGATTCCGGGCGCCTCAGACCTTTGACAATGTCCGGTTCCGACCTTCAAGGCCGATGGATGCCCTCCTCCGTCACGGAGGAGGACGTGCTAAAGTTGAGAGAGGCTAAGTTCTTGACCGCCGAAATTTCGCACAGGTTGCCTGCTCAAAGGCAGGCTATCCCCAGTCCCCAGCCCGGTGAGAGCGTAGTGTTCGTGTCTCACTTCCTTCGGGGGTTAGGCTTCCCGATGGACCCCTTTGTGAGGGGCTGCTATTTTATTACGGGCTGGAATTCCACGACTTAGCTCCGGACTCCATCCTCCATATATCCTCGTTTATCATTGTATGCGAAGCGTTCCTCCGTGTTACCCCTCACTTTGGATTATGGCTCAAGACTTTCAAAGTGGAGCCGAAGATGATCAAGGGACGGCACGCAGAGTGCGGAGGCACTGTTATAAGAAAAAATGCTGATGCTCCATGGCCCGAGGGCTCTTTTCAAGAGGAGCTAGGCTTGTGGCAATGAGAGTGGTTTTATATCATCGCTTCCCGGAGCACCAAGTGGGTGGCGCTTCCTGCCTTTCGCTCGGGTCCCCCACCACGGCTAGCATCATGGGTTAACAGAGGGTTAGATTGGGGTTTGCCCAAAGATGTGCCCCTGTTACAGGGCTGAATTAAGGATCTCTTGGAAGGAGACCTCAGCTTGGTCAAGGTGACGCAGGTCATGCCGATTCGCCGAATATTGCCCGGCAAACGTCGCCCCCTTCGCTTGTGGGAGTTTAATCCAGAGGGACCGTGAGCTCTCCAGAACTTTATGGGTGCAACGCCCGCGGAGATGTATAGACTGTTCTTCGGATCACAAGAGATGTGTCCGGATTTAACCGAGGATGCAAGCCTAAGCTGCAATCGCCCGGATACTCAAGTAAGCAACCTTGTGCCCGGACCTTCTATCCGTATAATTGTCATAAACTTGCCCCTAAAAGAGCCGTCCTTTTAAACAGGAGTGGATAGCGAAGGCGAAGCTGATCAGGTGTTCGGCTCCCCTTCCTGAAACCAGGCCGGATCCTGTGCTGGTCAGGATGTTGGAGATAATGCCTTTGGAGGGAGAGGACAAGGAAGCTATGGCCTCCTCGAAGGAGGCTTCTCCGAAGGGAGGAACCGACAATTCCTCTCCTAAGGGGAAGAAGAGAGCCGCCTCTGACAACCCGGAAACCATGGCCTCGAAACGGGGGAGAAAATCCTCGTCAGAGGGTCCGACGCCGGGGAGTTCCTTGGCCGGACTACGCCCTCAAGGGGATCAGCCCTCTAGCGAGCCGTAAGTGGAGAAAAGATTTTCCTTTTGAGGGATGAGGGAAGTCCTTGATTTATATCTGAGAAGATTAACCAAACCTTTATCTCGTAGCTCAGACCTCAGCCCTTCTCAGCAGAGCTCGTCTTCGGGGGATCTCCTTCCGGAGATGATGGAGAGCGGGATGCCTCCCCCTGCCGTGCCGCCTAGCGAGGCGGGCGACCCTGAGGTGTCGTCACGGAGGGTTTCTCCAAATCTGACAGGGGCGGAAGGTGGCTATGCGGCCCCCCGAGGTTCTCCGTGTCCAGCCTTCGAAAGAGGTTAGGGGACGAGCCCGACACCGTCTGGTGCTCGGCCGGAGGAGCTAAAGATTCTGCTGGGGCGAGCTTCTATCTCAGAGGAGCACCGTGCATTGATGGGCACGGTGATTGAAAGGATTTCATCTGTAGAGAGCGGATTGTATGAGGCCGTCAAAAGTTTACTCATGGGTTTCGAGGTACATTAGATAATGTATACTTTTGTCAGTTGCGCATGAATAAGATGCGCCCTGTGTAGATAGTAGCCCCTGAGACTCTGCACGTTGTCAAGAAATGACGGCACGCGGAGGATCATAATCCCAGGTCTAAGATGTCGCCTTTGAATGTAGGCGGCAGGGTGTCCGGAATCGAGCCGAACTGACGATTTTGCCGAACTAAAGCGGCAACTGGACATGGCAAATGCCGACATCACGCTTGTCGATAAGCGGCTTGATGAGGCTCAAGGTATGTAATTCCTCGGGCGGCATCAGGTAAGAACAGTTTTATGCCTGTGTCTTACGATGTGTGTGCTTGACGCAGATGGTGCGGCCGCCGTGGAGAGTCTTAGGGCAGAACTTGCCCGAGCTAAAGAACAAGCCAGCGAAAGTGATGCGGCCACCAGGAAAGCCCTTGAAGAGCTAAGAGCCGAACAGGCTGCTCATTGCCGAAGCAAAGAAGAGATGGCCGAGATGGCCGAAAAGTTAAAAAGCACTACAGACCGTTGCAGACTTCTTGAAAAAGAAGACCAGGCGAAACAGACGGACTTAGAGAAGGCCGTTGCCAATGCCAAGGACGCGCGCTCTGCGCCGAGAGCGGTGAAGGAGGAGCTGCGTCAGGCCGAACAGATTGTGGCTGGAAAGCCCTTTATGCTGCGAAGGAAATTTTGTGATCCGAAGTTTGCTCCGTTGGACCGGATGTGGAGTGTGGATGATACCTATCTGGACTTGGCAGCGAGTGCTGCTGATGCGACCGAACACTTTCGAGATCAGAAAGATCGCGAAGTGGAAAAGCTTTTCTGGTCGTAGTTTCACAATCCAAAGCGTCCACTGGCAGTGGATGATCGTTTGGCTCAATGGGCCGAACTGAATAGGTTGCCTGGACTCGCCATGATGTACGTCATGGGTCACCTGTGGCCGGGAAGATCGGAGCCGAAGAGTTATTTCAACTTGGTGCAGCAATTCCTTGACGCGGTGCCGCGTATAAATGCAATGAAGAGGTCAACATGCATAGAGGGCGCTAGGATGGCTCTTGCCCGTGTTAAGACATACTGGGCGGAGATGGAGACCACCGTTGTTGCGTCCCGAGATTCGGACAAAAGCCGAGTACCCTCCGAGCACTATTTTCAGGAAGTTCTTGAATGCGCTCGTGTAATAGAGACGCAGTGCCCGAAAGATGCTATGTTATGATAGCATATGTAATTATAAAGTAATATTTTGATAAACTGTAGTGGCCTTTTTTATACTTGTTCCTCCAAGTATTGGGAACACCTCCTGTGCGGCCGTTTTAAGATATATATATATATATATATACAGAATCTGAAAGATGGCAGTCGTTGGCTTCAGCCCCCACGCACATAGTGCAGGGGTTCTCGCAGAAGAAGCATTTTCACACTTAATCCAACGTCTTGGTCCTACAAAGGAGGTGATAGCACAGCGGGCCAGGCAACCAGACTATAATGCTTTAACACTTTCACTTAGCCATAGGAGTTTGACAGTGACACTATTTAGGTAGCCCCTTGGTGGCAACTGTGCTCGTCCGAGTTTGGGGCGCGTATGTGCCTGACCGGGAAGCGGCCCTTCGTTAAAGCGGAGGAATCCGATAGATTCCGATAGGTCATCGAGTGGCTGACCAGTCTCACGCTACATCATGACAGTCAGTTTTCGGCTTTCTCTACTGAGGTGCTCGCCCGGCCGAACCGGGGCACAATCGCAGTAGTTCTCCTGGTGCTACCTTAGCCGATAGAGCGGAACGTAAGGTAGCCAAACTCAGGAGCCGGGCAACCCAACATTTGACCAAAGACATGATTCGGAGCTGATGCATATAATGCCAAAACTCGCGACGCCGAACACTCCCTAAGGTGTTCGGTCTTTATGAGTGCGGGCAAAACAACACTCTTTATTAAAAAAGCCCCTAGTGTCCAGGTACGTGCAAAAATTCTGACATGGCCACATGCCAAGACGTCAGCCTCCTCCTTGGTTATATCAGAAAGAAAAAACCAGGGGATGTGTAGCAACAAGAGACATTAAAAAAGGTTTACGCAGGGTCTTAATCTGAAAAGAATCCTTTAGGACGGGTCCCTACTGCACGTCTGCGCCTGTGTCTCCGTTGTGCTGTATCCTGGACGGGCACCGCACGACGTTCATCTGTAAAAGAGAGGAACTGAGTTGAAAACGGGTCGTGCCGAAAAAAGTTTAAAATAAGCAAAGTATAAAGTAAGATATATAAGATTGAGCTTTATTGTCTCTTATTGTATATGCGTGGAGCCCCTAGTGCAGGGGTATATGGCTTCTAGGCCTGCATCAATGATGATTTTGCACCGAACTCGTCTATCCGCGTTCGTGGTCTTGAATGACCTATTTCGAAGTTTTTTTGGCCGGTGAGGCCATTTTGCCGTGGGGCTGTCAAAGCGGCCGCACAGTCCTCTGCTTGGGGAGGCGCACTTTAGTGCTTCCCCTTCAAAGAGATGATGCCTCATGGACCGGGCATCTTAAGCGTAAGAGATGCATAATGTGGTATTGCGTTAAAGTGAGCGAAAGCTTCGCGTCCCAGTAGTGCTTGATAGCGACTAGAGAACGGGACGATATGGAAGGTCAGCTTTTCGTGGCGGAGGTTATCGGCAGAGCCGAATATGACTTCGAGCCGGAGAAAACCCATACAATGGGTGTCCAGACCAGGTATTACCCCTTGAAAGGAGGTTTTGCTGCGGCGGATTCTTGCTGGGTTTATCCCCATGTGCTGGATTGTATCCTGATATATCAGGTTTAGTCCACTGTCGCCGTCCATAAGGACATTTGAAAACTGGAGTCCGCCAATTATTGGATCGAGTATCAAGGCAGTCCAGCCTACATTCTTGATATTCCTAGAATAATCCAGCTGATCAAAGATGATCGGTTTTGACAACCAGTGGCAGGACCCTTTGGGGATGGGCCGTGTGGTGCGTACCTTTACGGGCGCCGCACGTTTTGTTATGTGAAGTGAGTTCACTGTTTTTACTTCTTGTGGGAAGTTCTTTTGTTTCCTGGTGCTCTGCTTTTGGGGTTCGTCCTCGTCTTCGCTTGGTGTGTCGAGCCCCTTGTGTTCGGCATTGAGTCTGCCGGATTGTTTGAAAACCCAACAGTCTTTATGGGTATGGTTAGCAGGCTTCCCGGGAGTACTGTGTATCTGACATATCCTGTCCAGGATTTTATTTAGGTTGGATGGATCATCCCTGTTATCCTGGGGGGGCGATTTTTCCTGTTTTTGTCATGAGCCTTTGAATCCGGCATTGACTGCCGTGCTCTTCGGACTTTTGTCCTTAGTCCAGCGACGGTCCTTGTTGCGTCGCGGTTTTCCGTTTCCATCCCTAGTTTCGGATGTACTTGGGTCGCTGGGGCTGCACCTTGCCAACCAGCTGTCCTCCCCTGCACAAAAGCGGGTCATGAGGCTTGTTAGTGCGGCCATTGTTCTTGGCTTTTCTTGGACGAGGTGTCTGGCGAGCCATTCGTCTTGGACGTTATGCCTGAAAGCTGCTAAGGCTTCGGCGTCCGGACAGTCGACTATCTGATTCTTTTTAGTGAGGAATCTATTCCAGAACTGCCGAGCTGATTCTCCGGGTTGTTGAGTTATGTGACTAAGATCGTCTGCATCTGCAGGGCGGACATAGGTCCCTTGAAAGTTTGCTCGGAAAGCATCCTCGAGCTCTTCCCAGCTTCCAATTGTGTTTTCGGGAAGGCTTTTAAGCCAATGCCGGGCTGGCCCTTTAAGCTTAAGGGGTAGATATTTTATGGCGTGGAGATCATCTCCTCTAGCCATGTGTGTGTGGAGAATATAATCCTCGATCCAAACTCCAGGGTCTGTTGTTCCATCATATGCCTCTATGTTTACGGGTTTGAATCCCTCTGGGAATTCATAGTACAGGACCTCATCAGTGAAACATAGGGGGTGTGCGGCGCCCCTGTATTTGGGTGTGCCGGATTCTGATGATGGCTTCATAGCGTTGCTTACGAGAGCTTGCTTTCTTGGCCCATAAATGGACCTGACTGGGCCATGATGTGAATCCTTAAGTGGGTCGCATGCCGATTTAGGTGCGGCGCCGCTTGCCACTTTATGGGGTCGTCTATCCGACCGTGTGGCTTTTTCATTTCTTGAATGCGAGGGCTCTAGGGACTCTTCGTCGAATTCAGGCAGTAGCTTTCTTTTTGGATAGCTTTTAGTGCGGCGACTGTCGTCGTACTTATCTGTGGTATTGATTACTTTGCTCCATCTAATCCGGAGTGCATCTTCTTCTGTTTTTAGCTTCTGCTTCTGCTTTTTTAGGCTGCGTGCAGTTGCAACGAGCCTCTCGTGGAGATTCTTCTGCTCCATAGGTTTATTCGGCGTGAGGTCGTCCGGAATGCCGTTTTTGCCGGAGGAGGGATGTTCGGTTTCTCTATCCGTGTTGCCCTGTTCGGACAATTGCTCTAAGGCCTGCTCGTCGTCTACCGGCTCGTCCTGCTCTATGGCTGGGTTTTTGTCGAGGCGGGGCTTGGGTCGGCGTTTACGCTGATGCTTTGATTGCTTTTCGGGGGGTCGATCTCCCGTCCCATCCCCTTTTTCCTTGTTGTCGCTTCCTTTAGGGGTATCCACCATGTACACATCGTGAGATGAGGTGGCTGTCCAATGCCCTATGGGCGTTGGTTCGTCGGTATCTCCTGCATCGTCATCCATGCTGTCGATGTCTCCGGAGTCGAAGTTGAGCACGTCGTTTAAATTGTTGACAGTGGCTACCAAGTGGGTGGTGGGTGGGCTTTGAATTTCTTCATCGTCTATATCCCATCCTCGCTGACCGTAGTTCGGCCAGGGCTCTCCTGATAAGGAGAGAGACTTGAGAGAGTTCAGGATATCGCCACAAGGCGAGTGCTGAAAGATGTCTGCGGCGGTGAACTCTATTATCGGCGCCCAATCGGATTCGATCGGCAAGGGCGCGGGGGGTTCGGAGTTCGGAAAGGAGTGCGGATCCTCGGAGTCACGGATCATGCAGAGTGCGGGGCTAGCGTTCGGCTCGATCGCCTTTGAGATCGAAGCCCCTGAGGTGACGTCCAACCGCTCATCCTCGATTGGCGCAATAGGCTCCGAGTTAGGGGTCGGAACTGATGCGTGTGCGGCCTCCAGGACACTGTCCGGAGGCAGAGCTAGGTCATGCCCCTCGAGATAGTGCGGCGTGCTTGGCCGTGGCTCGAACCCGTCAAAGATCAAGTCTCCGCGGATGTCAGCCGTGTAGT